>NC_041215.1:3423885-3499011 GCF_002837175.3 Physeter macrocephalus
CGGGGGGGGGGGGGGGGTGGGGGGGGGGGGGTGGTGTGATGAATTGGGAGACTGGTATTGACATGTATACACTGATGGGTATAAAATGGATGACTAATAAGAACCTGTATAAGAAAATAAATTCGAAAAAAAATCTATCAATACCACAAAAAAAGACCAGTACATGATTGTTATTATACATATATAATATATAATATTATATATTATATAATATATATTATATATTTTATATAATATATAACATAATATATAATATTATATATTATTATACTACATTCATCTGAACTAGAAACTTAAAATTGGTGAATTTTATTATATATAAAACTACACACCAAAAAAGTTAACTTTTGGCTTCCCTGGTGGCGCAGTGGTTTGGGGGTCCGCCTGCCATTGCAGGGGACATGGGTTCATGCCCCGGTCCGGGAAGATCCCATGTGCCGCGGAGCGGCTGGGCCCGTGAGCCATGGCCACTGAGCCTGCGCGTCCGGAGCCTGTACTCCTCAACAGAAGAGGGCACAACAGTGAGAGGCCCGCGTACCGCAAAAAAACAAAAAAACAAACAAAAAAAAGTTAACTTTTAAAAAAATTTAAGTGCTACACAAAAACAAAATTTTCCCACAAAGCAAACTCAAGCCCTAAATGGCTTTATTGATAAATACTATCAAACATTTAAGGAAGAAATAACAGTAATCTTTCCCAAACTCTTTTTAGATATAGAGAGGTTAATTCATTTTATTAGGCTAATCATAATGCTAAAACCTGAGAAAAGACATTATCAAAAAAGGAAGTACTGACCAATTACCTTCAGGTAAAAAGATTAAAATACCCTCAACCGAATATTAGCAAATCAAATATAAAATTATATAAAAATGATAATACATCAAGATCAGTTGGGGCTTTCACAGAATTAAAGATTAGCTGAACATTCAAAAAAAACAATGTAATACACCATATTAAGAGAATAAGAAAAGTTATATGATGATTTCAATAGATGCATTTAAGGCATATAACAAAATTCAAAACGTGCTCATGATTAAAAAGTCTCATGTAACTTCCTCAATGTGATAAAGGACATATATTTTTAAAACCTATAGCTAATATCATACTTAATGGTCAAAAATGAAACACTTTCCATTGTACTCAAAAACAAAAGTAGAATATCCATTGTCACACTTCAATACAAATTTCACTAGTTATAGCCACTGCAATAAGTCAAGAAAAAGAAATAAAAAGCATAAATATCAGAAAGCATCCAGATGGCATGACTATCCATACAGAAAATCCAAAGAGTGTACAAAACAAAACAAGTAGAACTAATATGCAATGTTGGCAAAGTCACAGGATAAAAAAAATAAAAAGAACGAATGAAGCTACACAAAACTCAAGCCCTCAGCATAAGTAGAAGGAATAGAAAATAAGTAGAAAAAGAAATACTTAGATCCTAGGACGCCCAAATGTTCCTACTATAAAGCCTTCATGAAGAGCAAGAGTAGTCCAGGATAACTGTGCAAAAGAAAAAAAAGAGGGAAACAAGCAGCAGACTGAAGACTGACATAAAATCCCATTAAGTGTGAAAATACTGAGAAAGAGTTTTGATAGGTCAGAGTTGATTACAAATTTGGGACTCAAAAGAGGATCCGAGATGCAAAGAAATAGTCTTCCAGGCACCACTCTTTAAGGAAAAAGAGTGTAAAAGGAAAGGCAAATGGAGGGAGCACTTCAACTTGATAAAGAACATGTACCAAAAACCCACAGCTGACATCATACCTAATGGTAAAAAATTTGAAGTTTTCAAGCTAAGGAACAATGCAAGGATGTCCCCTCTCATCACTGTTTTTCAACATTGTAGTGGGAGTCCTAGGTAATGCAATATGACACAGCAAGGAAATAAAAAGAATACATATCGGGAAGGAAGAAAACTATCTTTGTTCACAGATGCCATCATCATCTATGTAGAAAAAAAAAAAATGACCCCCAAACTCCTGGAACTAGTAATCAATTGTAGCAAGGTTGCAGGATGCAAGGTTAATATAAAGTCAATCACATTTCATATATACCAGCAATGGAATTTAAAATTAAGAATACATTACCATTTACATTAGGACCCCACCAAAATGAAGTATTTAGGTATAAAGTTAACAAAATATGTATAAGATCTATACAAGGAAAACTATAAAACTGACGAAAGATATTAAAGAACAAAATAAAGGAGATATTCCATGTTCATAGATGGTAAGACTCATTATTGTCAAGATGTCAGTTCTTCCCACCTTGATCTAAATATTCAGTGCAATCCCAATCAAAATTCCAGCAAGTTATTTTATGACTCTCAAACAAGCTAATTCTCAAGTTTACATGAAGAGGTAAAAGATCTAGAATAGAGAACACAATGTTAAAGGAACAGAAGAAAGTCAAAGAACTGACACTTCCTAACTTCAGGAATTACTATTAAGTAACACTAATCAAGATAGTGTGTGGTACTGCTGAAAGAACAGACAAACAGATCAAGAAAACAGGAGAGCCCAGAAACAGACCCATATAAATCAGCTGATCTTTGACAGGGAAGCAAAGGCGATACAATGGAGCAAAGGTAATCTTTTCAACAAACGGTACTGGAATAACATAGGAGAAAATCTATGTGACCTTGGGTATAAGTGATGACTTTTTAGATACAACACCAAAGGCACAGTCCATGAAAGAAATAATTGATAAGCTGGAGTTCATTAAAATTAAAAACTTCTGCTCTGTGAAAGACAATATCAAAAGAGAATGAAAAAAAAGAGAGAGAGAGAGAGAAGCCACAGACTTGAAGAAAATATTTTCAAAAGACAAATCTGATAATGGACTGTTAGCCAAAATAATACAAAAAAAAACCCTTAAAACTTAATAATAAGATGAACAACGCAAATTTTAAAATGGGCAAGACATGAACAGACACCTCACCAAAGAATATATACAAATGGCAGTAAGCATATGAAAAGATGTTCACATATGTCATCATATATCAAATTAAAACAATGAGATACCACTACACACCTATCAGAATGGCCAAAATACAAAACATGGACAACACCAAACGCTGGTGAGGATATGGAGCAACAGGAATTCTCATTCGCTACTAATGGGAATGCAAAATGGTACAGCTACTTTGGAAATTCAGCAGTTTCTTACAAAACTAAACATACTCTTATCTGATCCAGCAATCACACTTTTAGGTATTTACCCAAATAAATTGAAAACTTATGTCCACACAAAAACCTGCTCAGTGATGTTTACAGTGGCTTAATTGGTAATAGCCAAAATTTAGAAGCAAACAGGATGTCCTCCCCTAGGTGAATGGATAAACTGTGATATAGCCAGACAATGAAATATTATTTGGCACTAAACAGAAAGGAGCTTTCAAGCCATAAAAGACATGAAGGAAACTCATGTCTAAGTGAAAAAAGCCAATGTGAAATGGCTACATACTATATGATTCCCATTATATGACATTCTGGAAAAGGTAAAACTATGGAGACAGTAAAAATAATAGTGGTTGCCAGGGGTTAGGAAGAGAGAGGGAAGAATAGGCAGGGCACAGAGGATTTTTAGGGCAGTGCAACTATTCTGTATGACACTATAATGGTAGATTCATGTTATTATACATGTGTCAAAACCGATGATGATGTAGGTCCATGGATTGTAACAAATATACCACTCGGGTGCAGGATGTCAATAGTGCGGGAGGTTGCGCCTGTGTAAGGACAAGAGATATATGGGTACGCAACAGCCTGAGGTAGGGAAGATGCGTTAGTCAGTGGGAAGGTTCTAGAAAAGTGGTGGCAGCGGCTCAAGCGGCAGTGGCAGCAGCGCCGGGTCGCGAGTGGAGGTGCTCCTAGCAGTGCTGTTTCCCGAGCTGCGGCAGTTCTCACTACAGCGCCAGGACGAGGCCGGTTCGTGTTCGTCCGCAGAGATCTCTCTCATCTCGCTCAGCTGCGGCCAATCAGGCTGAAGCAACTGAGTCCGCGATGGAGAGAGAAAAGGAACAATTCTGTACTCTTTATTGTGGCTTGAGCTTTGAAACTACAGAAGATAGCTTGAGGATCTACTACGAGCAATGGGGAAAACTTACAGACTGTGTGGTAATGAGGGATCCTGCAAGCAAAAGATCAAGAGGATTTGGTTTTGTAACTTTTTCATCCATGGCTGAGATTGATGCCGCCAAGGCTGCAAGACCTCATTCAACTGATGGGAGAGCAGTTGAGCCAAAACGTGCTGTTGCAAGAGAGGACTCTGGAAAGCCAGGGGCTCATGTCACTGTGAAGAAGCTATCTGTAGGTGGAATTAAAGAAGATACTGAGGAACATCATCTTAGAGATTACTTTAAGGAATATGGAAAAATTGAAACCATTGAGATAATTACTGATAGATAGTCTGGAAAGAAAAGAGGCTTTGGGTTTGTTACTTTTGATGACCATGATCCTGTGGATAAGACTGTGTTGCAGAAATACCATACTATCAATGGTCATAATGCAGAAGTAAGAAAGGCTTTGTCTAGAAAAGAAATGCAGGAAGTCCAAAGTTCTAGAAGTGGAAGAGGAGGCCACTTTGGTTTTGGAGATTCTGGTGGTGGTAGTGGTGGAAATTTTGGACCAGGACCAGGAAGTAACTTCAGAGGAGGATCTGATGGATATGGAAGTGGTCGTGGATTTGGGGGTGGCTATAACGGGTATGGAGGAGGGCCTGGAGGTGGCAATTTTGAAGGTAGCCCTGGTTATGGAGGAGGAGGAGGAGGATATGGTGGTGGAGGACCTGGATATGGCAACCAGGGTGGGGGCTACGGAGGTGGTTATGACAACTATGGAGGAGGAAATTATGTAACCAGCAACCTTCTAACTATGAAGAGTGGAGACTTTGGTGGTAGCAGGAACATGGGGGACCGTATGGTAGAGGAAACTATGGTCCAGGAGGCAGTGGAGGAAGTGGGGGCTATGGAGGGAGAAGTCAATATTGAGCTTCTTCCTATTTACCATGGGCTTCACTGTATAAATAGGAGAGGATGAGAGCCCAGAGGTAACAGAACAGCTTCAGGTTACCGAAGTAACAATGTTAAGGAAACTCTTATCTCAGTCATGCATAAATACCCAGTGATGTGGCAGAAGACACCAGAGCAGATGCAGAGAACCATTTTGTGAATGGACTGGATTATTTAATAACATTACCTTACTGCAGAGAAAGGATTGTTAAAAAAAAAAAAAAAAAAGCCTTTGAGACAGTTTCTTAGCTTTTTAATTGTTGTTTCTTTCTAGTGGTCTTTGTAAGAGTGTAGAAGCATTCCTTCTTTGATAATGTTAAATTTGTAAGTTTCAGGTGACATGTGAAACCTTTTTTAAGATTTTTCTCAACGTTTTGAAAAGCTACTAGCCAGGATCATGGTGTTATAAGACATAACATTTTTCCTTTAAAAAAAATTTAAGTCCATGTGTAGAGTTAAGAAGCTGTTGTACATTTACGATTTAATACAATAATTCTAAAGGAAAAAAAAAAGAGAGATATACGGGAACCGGGAACCATCTATACTTTCCACTCAGTTTCAGGATAAAACTGCTCTAAAAAATTAAGTTTATTAATTAAATAAAAAAAAAAAAGGAAAGGAAAAGCCAGTTGTCTTTTGGAAACCATACAATTAAGGGAAAAAGAAATGGCAGGGGAGAGATTTTAAGATCCTGCAAGATTAAAGAATTTTTTGAAACATTCAAAGGATGCAAAAGCCCTTCCTCCTCAATTTCCTGCTCCCCACCCCAAAACAAGACACCCAGTAAAGAAACTATGTTTTGGGGACTTCCCTGGCGGTCCAGTGGTTAAGACTCCGTGCTTCCATTGAAGGCGACGCGGGTTCGATCCCTGGTCTGGGAAATAAGATCCCACATGCCGTGTGGCGCAGCCAAAAAAAAAAAAAGAAAGAAAGAAACTATGTTTGTTACATTGAAAGAAGATGTTCTTAAACTAGGACTCATAAAATTAACCTCAGACTGCCGGTCCTGCCCCCCAAAATGTAGTGACATAAGCAAATCTTCATCTACACACACAAAAAAATTCAGCTAATGAAATCCCCACACATAAAAGAAGAAAGGACAGGGAGGGGCAGAAGAAAAGGAAAACCTCAAATCATAATTTCCTAACTGGGGTTCTACAAGATAATTAAGCCCTACTGAGAGGGATTTTGGTAACTGTTCACTTAATTTTCCTAGGGATAGTATGTAGATACTATCATTCTAGTTATACATAAGGAAAGTAAATTTATTATATACTACGCATGCCTTAGTGCATTATGGCATACTGTGCTTATGGAATGTGCCTGAAAAGAATACTCCAAACTGAACTCAATATGCTTAAACAAATATTTGATGTTATTTTTTAAATGCCTTGAATCAGAAAGTGAAAACTCAAGAAGGAAAACATACCAAAAGCAGAAAAAATGAAACAAGATTTAACTCAGTAAAGAAATAAAAACAAGACTATAATAGAAATGAAAGTAAATTACAATGCCCCCAAAATGATAAAGTCAAATGAAAAATGTAATAGGCATTAAAGAAAAGCAGGAAAATAATCTAAGAGAATGAAAGTGAGATAAAGAAAGAAACAAAACAGGACAGAGAAGTACCTGAAATGGAAGAAAAAGAGGAAACCTTTCAGGGAAAGACCCCTGCCCAATATCCTCTGCTTTAGCCTCTGCCTGAAGTACCTAGATACTAGTATCATTTCCTGAGCTGTCTTACAGATGTTAAAACGCCCACCAAATGGAAAACGTTAACTACTTGCTGACCATGAGCACACAGCCCCCACAGGCCTACTAGAGGCTAAGAACTGAAAACGTTCACCCCTGTGACACTGCCCTGTTACCTCACCATCAACCAAAGAACTATGCATGAGCTGACCACATACCCTGGGACTCCTCTCCCTCACCTTGCCTTTAAAAGGGTTTTCCTGAAACCCACTGGGGAGTTCAGGTATTTTGAGTACTAGCTGTCCTGGACTCCTTGCTTGGTGCCCTGCAATAAACGCTGCACTTTCTTTCACCATAACCTGGTGTCAACAGATTGGCTTTACTGCGTGCAGGGGGATGGACCCAAGTTTGGTTCGGTAACACTGTAATTCAAGAAAACTTTCCAGAAATAAAAGGAAATCTGAACTGCATGTTAACAGGGTCTCCAGATACTAGGGAAAATTGGCCCACAGCATTAAACTCCTAGAGATACCCTAGTAAAATTATTAGACTTTAAGATAAAGAAAAGATTTCTCAGTCTCCAGTCCAAAATTTTTTTAAATTAAAAGAAAACTTACAAGAGAAAGAGCATGAATTAGACTGGCATCAAATATCTTAAAAACAATGTACCAAGCAACATATCAGTGGAACAGCATTTTCCAAAAACTGTAGAAAAGAAAATGTAAGGTAAAGATTTTCTAACCAAAGACAATAGGAAAATAGTTTGAAACAGGTAACAGGTCAGGGAATTCTGTATCCTTGAGCAACCAAAACAGGATTCAGAAAACTTTAGCAAAAAGATTAATGATAAACATTTTAAAATAATTACAGTATGGATATAAGAATAAAACAAAGATGAAGATGATGAGGGTTGAAGAATATGTGATACATTCTGAAAAGTAGAAATAATGCAGCTTAAAAGGAGAAGGGATCAGAAGAGGAAAGAACAAGTCCTGACTGTTGTATAGTGAACAGGTGGCAGTTAAAGAATTCCATTAAAAAGGATAAACTTCTTAATAAAATATTAAATAAAATCCCAAGAATTACAAGAATTTTAAAAGTTGTAAGTAAAGGGTAATCAATAGAACAAAAATATATACCTTTCTAAGTTTAAATAGAAATTTCAAAAATAAAAGAGCAAAAAAAACAACACATCATGAAAAGAAACTAAAAGATATGCAAAGAGACATGGATTAAAAATACACTAACACACACTACTCCCAATACAAAGCAGATCAAGAGGACCAAAAAATAAAGTTCAGAAGAATAAACATAATCAAGAAGGTATGGCAAATATTAGAGATATCAAACTTTACACCCTGTAAATAGAGACTAATCTGTTTTTCAGGCACACATGAAAAATGTATGAAGACTCATCATATATTTGATCACAAAGAAATAAGTTCTACAAAAGAAAAAAATCAGATAATAACAGCCTCTGATCAAAAGATATAAAACTAGAAATAACTCCTCCTAGAAGAACTGTTTTCTTTCAAAATCAATGCTATGAAGCAATTTATGAAGCTTCTGGCCTACACATGCTTTGAAGATTTGGTAGAATTCCCCTGTGAAACCATGTTGGTCTGATGCATTTTTGTGGCTTGGTTCTTTGATAAGTTTCTCTATTCTTTTCTTCAAAATTAGTTCTTGGATAAGACAACTCAACAGTATAAAGATAACAGTTCACCCTAATTTATAATTTTAAAACACCCCAGTATTACATAAAAAGCTTCTTGTGGAGCCAGACAAGTTGGTACTCAAATTCATGTGGAAAATCTTATAAGAATACTCAGAAAACAACATGCAAAAAGAAAAGCTACAAGGTGCGATTAGCCCCACCAGACATTTAAACATACTATAAGTCTCTCTAGTTAAAAACAAGGTTCTTTTATGGCATATGCATAGATAATTACTCTGATGTAGGGGTCAGCAAGCTTCTGTAAAGGATGAGAGGTGAATATTTCAAGCTTTGCAAGCCTCACAGTTTCTGTCACAACTACCTGACTCTTCTGTTGTAGCACAAATGCAGCCATAGACGATAAGTAAATAAACAAGTGGGGCTGTGATCCAATATAACATTACTTACAAAAATAGGGCTGGGTTTGGCCAGAGGGCCATAGTTTGCCACATCCTGGCCTAATGGAATAGAATGTTCAGAAACAGACCCAGGTAAATATGGAAATTTAGTACATGATAAAAGTGGCTTCTCAAATCACTAGGGAACTTCAATGTTGTGTTGGTTTCTGCTGTACAGCAAAGTGATTCAGTTATACATGTGTAATACATTCTTTTTTATATTCTTTTCCATTATGGTTTAATCATAGGATATTGAATATAGTTCCCTGTGCTATATAGTAGAACCTTGTTGTTTATGCATTCTATATTAGTTTGCATTTGCTAAACTGCAGAACTTTTAAATAAGTGCTGGGACAACTGGTCAGCCATTTGGAAAATGATAAAATTAGAACACTGGAAAAAATATTTACAACGTATGTCACAGGTAAAAGGACTTATATACCTAAATTTTTCTTTTAAATTGAGGGGGATAAAAATTACCAAACTCCCAATAGGAAAATGAGGAAAGGACATGGACAAACCTTATAAAAGATATAAAAACAACCCTTAAATAAGAAAAGATGTTTAGACTTACTCATAATTAAAGAGATGCAAATTAAAGCTATACATTTCTCACCTAACACTGGCAAATATTCACAAGTATGACAAGACATACTGTCAGTAAAAGAGTAAGGAAACAGGCACTCTCATATACTTCTGGTGGGAAGGCAAATGTGTACAACCCTTCTGGAGGAGAATTTGGCAATATCTAACAAAACTACATAAGTAGCTTGACGTTTTGATCCGGCATTACCTTTGATCCTATAACAACCTTTTTGTTTGTTCGTTTTTGGTTTTTTGGGGGTTTTTGTTTTGAATTTTATTTTATTTATTCTTTTTATACAGCAGGTTCTAATTAGTTATCTTTTTTATACATATTAGTGTATATATGTCAATCCCAATTTCCCAATTCACCCCTTTTGATCCAATAACACATTTCTAGGAATTTTCCCTGAAGATACACTATAATTAAACACTATGAAAACACATAAGCACAAGATAAACATATGCACTGGAGCCCTGTTTGTAATTAAAAAAAACAAAAACAAAAACAACCTGCATGCTCATACGTAAGATTCTAGCCGAATATACTATGGTGTATCAACACACAGTATGCAGCCTTATGCAAGAATAAGAAAGGCCTCTATGAGCTAATTCAGAGTAATTTTCAGGGTACATTTTTAGGTGAAAAAAAGCAAAGTGCAAAATAGTATCTACCTATATATTACCCTTTGTATAAGAAATAAACAGAAATAAGAAAATATACATGTGTGTACCTGTTCTTTAGTGCATAAAGAAACCCAGGAAGGATAAACCAGAAACTTAAAAAATTGGTTACCCAATGGAAACAGGATGGAAAGAACAGAGGAATGGGAACAGGACAGAAAGGATGACCATTCTGTATTGTTTTTACTCTTAGAACCGCAATACATGCTTTATATACTCAAAAAAATAAAATCAACAACGACTGGGAGAGAGAGATGGAATATCAACAGAAACAAACGAACCTAAATATATTTCAATTGAATAACATAATCATACTTAATGGTGAGGAAAAAATTAACCCAAGTGACTCTGGAACTCAGCAGTTAGAATATATAGCCAAAAACAAAAGTTAATTGTAAAGAAATATTCAGTATGGTTAGTAAATTTATTTTTCAGTGATATAGGTAAGCAATTCTAAAACTACTGAATATGCATTCTAGAACTGAACAAGTGAGTAAATATACTGTGGAAAACAGGAGTCATTTTTTCTCACTGTTAGAGAAGGGAGTTACAAATATGAAAAGGGCTACCTTAGAAAACTAGAATGAAATCTGTAAGACTGGACTAGTACTATCACTGTGAACTCGTGGTTTTTTAATACATAGAAAAGGAGGGAGTTTTTTTCACAGAGACAAAATTATACATATATTACCTAACACTGTTGGCTGAGAGAGCCTATAGAAGCAATGACATCCCAATAGCACTAAGCACACTTACCAACTAGATCTAAATACCATTCTTCACAAAAAGAAACCAAGGCTCCTTACAGAATTGACTAATTCCAGGGCTGACTATGGGAAAACACAAGATGAGCCTGGAAAATTTTTTTTTGCCCCAGAAAGCAAGAAGTGCTTAAAGAATTATGAGGACAGATCAAAAGGATACAGGACCCAGCTTGAAAGGGCATACAATGGCCAAGCTCTGAACAATCTGACCATCAAAATACATAATCATAATAACAGATTATAACCCACTGAAAAAAATAAGAAACCACAAGTCTATAAGTGAATAAACTGAAATTCTAATGAAAAGAGGACATTTATACAGTTTCAAAGTACCGCTCCACAAAATACTCAATTACAGAGAGAAAAAGGGTAACTTTATAGTGAAGAAAGCTCCCAGATACCACCTTCCTCAAATAATCAAGATGACCACCATTAGTAACAAGAGAAATCAAAATCATTTACTACCTAATAAGATGCAAAGAAAAAGAACACAGCGTCACTTCTGTGATATTCCTTTCAAAGATGTATAAACTAAATTTAATCATAAGGAAAGACAAACCTACATTGACAGACATACTACAAAATAACTGATCTGTAATCTTCAAAAGTGCCAAGGTCACAGAAGTCCAGGAAAGCCTGAGAAACTGTTCCAGATTGAAAGAAACTAAAGTATGACAACTAAAGGCGGCTTATCATTCTGAACTGGATACCTTTGCTACAAAGGACATTATTGGACCTTTGATGAAACTCAAGAGACTGAGGATGTATGTAATGTAATGTATCCAATGTTAATTTACTGATTTGATTCTCATATTATGATTATGTAGAACATCCTCCTTTGTAAGAAATATACACTAAAACACTAGAACATGACGGAGCATTCAGTCAGCTTTACTTTCACATAGTTTGAGAAACAAAAAGTTCTTAGTACTGTACTTACAATTGAGCTCAAGACTGTCTCAAAATCAATAAAAATAAATCCTTCAATGGCTGGTTTGCAATAACTAATACCAACACTTCAAACTGTGGGATCATAACCCTAGGAAAAAATTGTGCTGAAATGTTTTGTGCCTTTTTCACCACCACTGTCAGATGATTTTAGTAAACATCTCAAACCAGTACTGACTGAGGACACTACAGGCTCAGTGTCTTCCCCAAGCCATTCACTACTAGTTGACAGTTAGGGATTCATCCATCCGTCTCTTTCCTGCGAACTCTACCAGATCCGTCTGGGCAATGTTTCTTTTGGCAAAGTTTTTACTTTGAAATTAATTAGGTGATGGTTTCTTCTGGTTACCATTACTCTAATCCTTAATTTTTCATTTCCTGTTGTCTTATAGATGAAGGATTTAACATTTGCATTTGCCTTTTACTCCGAATTTTAAAAGATGGAAGCATGCTATAATATAAGAGATTTTACAAGGACTTCAGTAAGCGACTCCTGGTTTTCTAAAGGGAGAATGGGGTAGAAAGAACTTTCCTTTACTGGGGTAAACAGTTTTCATATGCCATCTATCTACAAAGATTGGCAGCTGGTTCTTTGTACTACTGGGTCATAGCACAGTGCATGGCACACAGCAGGCAGTCAGTAAAAATGTACAAAATGTATTATGGGTGATTCTATACTTTCTGTATTTTCTGAATAACCTCATCTAAACTGAATAATCTCAATTTTGAATTCAGTCAGAGCACCCAGGCAATTCAATAAGAAGGCACATGTTGGAAAATGTCTCTCAAGTCCTTTATTCTTGGCCAAGCATATCCAGTATTATTAGATCTTATTTTAGTAGGCCATGCCTTAGCTGACTCAACATATACTAAAATTGCTCAGAGAGGAGAGCTGCCATTTGTGAAGAGGCCTGTGAATTTAGAGTATTCGACTGAATCACACAAATCAGCCTTGTTAAATTTTTTTAGAATAATAATGTTCAATCCCAGTGAGGGTACAATGATATGCAAAACCCTCTGGAAAATAATTTGACAGGATATATACAGTACATCTCCTAGGAATATATCCTAGGTAATTAAAAATGACAGCAAAAAATTATGCAAAAAGATGGAGATTTGTTTTTAATAATTAAAAGTGAAGAGTTTAAGCACCCAGCAAAACGTTAAATTATGAGCTGTTCATGAAATATGGTAATTTCAAATTATGAGAAATTTTTAATGATAGGAAAACATTAACACAATAATTCTGAATAAGTGTACAAAGCACGTAAATAAAATAAAGCATATAAAGTTATATATATAATCATATATATACATAATTCTCAACTATGTAAAGCATATGCAAAGATTAAAAACTCAAAGACAATATGCCAAAATACTAAGAATGGCACTCCCTAAATTGAGGATTATTTCTGATTTTTCTTTCCACTTTTATCCCAACATTCTACAATACGCATGTACTGCTTTTATAATCAGAAAAGATTTTTTAAGCAAAACAACAATACAATAAGCTATCCTTCAGAGAAAAATCAATTTTTACTCAAGGAACTCCCTTCAACTCACTTGAATACCTGGATTCAAAGAACTCAGAGAACTAAGTCAAAAGTAGTTCTGGCTGTGACAGCAAATACCACTACCCCATATAATCCCGACAAAGCTTAGAGACAGCCATTCCTTCACACTCCAGTTTATTCTGTCTGTCCAGGAACTATTTTAGAAACAGGTGAATTTGTCATTCAGTGAACAGTAAGACGTGACCGACCCTTTTCTCATGGAACTTGGGATTCCGATGGGGGGAAAAGACAACAGACAGGAGGAAAAAAACAAACATGGAATGTAATTTCAGGCAGTGCTAAGTGCTATGAAGAAAAAATAAAGTAGGGTAAAGGAACACAGTGAAAAGCAGGAAGCTATTTTAGATTGGGTGGCCAGAGAAGGCCTCTAAAGGAGAGATATTTGATCATGTACGCTACTGGTGTAACAACATAAGTAGCATTCCTATTGCGTAATTGTCCTAGAAAACCCTATTTACAACTTAAAATACAGATAATCGTCTCTATGAAAATAGTTTCCACTTTATGAGGCAATAAGGTATATTGGAACCAGAGAGACTAGGTTTAAATCCTGGCTTTGCCACTTAGTAGGTGTGTGCCCTTAGGCAAGTCGCAAGCTTTCTTTCTCAGTTTCCTCATGTATAAAACAGACATAACAAAACCTAGTTCATAAAATTTGTTCAGAGGATTAAAAAAGACAATATATGGGAAAGGGCTTAGTAATGTGTCTAGCGTAAGTGTTAACTGTGAGTTCCCTACACACTTATGGTTCTTCCACAAAATGAGTACTATGTACTGAATGACTCTTTATGAAGAATCATTACTGAAGCATTTCATTATTGCAAGTAGACACATATCATATTTTTATCTTCCCATACCATGGACTCCAAAGTCCAAATCACCTCTGACTAAATGGTTATTAGATATTGGTGATATAAATGATATTGTCTTGATAAGACTGGTATCATTTTTACTAATGTCACACTCACCTTTTCTTTCTTCATTTGGTCATGGACTACCTCTGCTCCCATTTGTATCCCTAACTCCAAAGATTGGCCTCTTTTCAGTCACAGTTGTAATGGTTAATTTTATGTGTCAGCTTGGCCACAACAAACTTGGCCAGTTGTGTGGTCAAGCTTTAGTCTACATGTTGCTGTGAAGGTATTTTGTAGATGTCATTAACATTTATAATCAGTAGACTTTGAGTAAAGCAGATTACCCTCCAAAACGCAGGTGGGGCCTCATGTAGTAAGTTGAAGGCCTTAAGAGCAAAGATGCTGCCTCAAGACTGTAAAAGATAAATCTTGCCTGCATTTCTGCTTCTCTGCTACACAAATTTCAAATTTGCCAGTCCCCACAATCATGTGAGCCAATTCTCTAAAATTATCCATCTATCTATCTACTACTGGTTCTGTCTCTCTGGAGAACCCTAATACACTGGTCAACCTTAGAGTTGGTCCCCCTGCTTCCTCTCTTCATTCTATTATCTATACAGCAGCCAGAGGTCCTATTAACACATTAGTCAGATAAATTACACCTCTTGTCAAAATTCTCTAATGACTTCCCATTTCATGCAGAATAAAAGCCCCAACCCTTGGGATGCCCTACCCCCCGCCCCCACTTTCTCCACAGCACTTCTTACTACCTAAAATACCATGTGTTTTACTTATTTTCTTTCTTTTCCCACTAAAATTTAGGTTCTAAGACAGAGTGGCTTTTCGTCTATTTTGTGCACTCCTGTATTCCCAGCCCCTACAATAATCCCTGGTACACAGTAGGAGAATCATAAATATTTGTTGCTTGAAGAATAAGCAAATGAGTAAACAAAGTGTGATTTTTTAAATGTATTCTTTGGGCTTTCCTATGTTTTCCAGTTTTCTACACTGGGCATTTATTTGTACTATCATATACTGAGATAATGATACTGAGATAGTATACTATCCATATGCTGAGAATAATATAAATTAGAATAACCTTTTTGGTGGAGGATAGGTCAATGTTTTTGGGGGGTTTTATTTATTTATTTATTTATTTATTTTATTTTTGGCTGCGTTGGGTCTTCGTTGCTGCGCACGGGCTTTCTCTGGTTGCGGCGAGCAGGGACTACTCTTCATTGAGGTACATGGGCTTCTCACTGCGGTGACTTCTCATGTTGCAGAGCACAGGCTCTAGGCACGCGGGCTTCAGCAGTTGTGGCACGCAGGCTCCGTAGTTGTGGCACGCAAGCTCTAGAGCACACGGTCAGTAGTTATGGCACATGGGCTTAGTTGCTCCGCGGCATGTGGGATCTTCCCCAGCCAGGGCTCAAACCCTTGTCCCCAGCATTGGCAGGCAGATTCTTAACCACTGTGCCACCAGGGAAGCCCTCGGTCAATGTTTAAAAGCCTTAAGAAAGTTCATATCCTTTGACTCAGAATTTCTCCAATGAATAATACAACCTAAGAAATAAGTATAGACTAAAATTTAATAACCTTAATGTCCATGAGTAGGAGAATGATTAAATTATTGTACATCCAGACAATTAAACTCTACATAGTTATTTATTAAAAATGTAGACCTAAGTTTACTAATGTGAATCATATAGGTAAAAATGGGGTTTAATTCAGTATACATAGAATATAAGCCTATTTATAAACCAAACTAAACAAAACACACACATATACACACATACAAAAAAATGTCAAGAAGAAAAAACAATGAATGGGCACTAAAATGAAGTGAGATTATGGCTGAATGATTAATTTCTTCTTTATACTTCTCTACTGTCCAAAATTTTTGCAGTGAAAAAGTGTTACTTTCATAAACAGAATAAAAATAAATCAACAGAAATACATAAAACCAGAATTCTTACAAGCAATAAAAGTCTGTAGTATGAGGTATATTGTGTCATTTTTGTTGAAAAAGTAAAAAGGCATTTTTTTTAATGCGGTCTAAATCCCATTTACCCACCTCCCTATCCTCAAATTACGTATACTGTTAAACCTTACTCAACACGCACACTACGTTATCCATCACGCACATTGTTTTGGAAACCATAAATTAAAAGTGTTAGTAGGGCTTCCCTGGTGGTGCAGTGGTTGAGAGTCCGCCTGCCGATGCAGGGGACATGGGTTTGTGCCCCGGTCCGGGAGGATCCCACATGCCGCAGAGCGGCTAGGCCCATGAGCCATGGCCGCTGAGCCTGCGTGTCCGGAGCCTGTGCTCCGCAATGGGAGAGGCCACAACAGTGAGAAGCCCGCGTACCGCAAAAAAAAAAAAAAAAAAAAAAAAAGTGTTAGTAAAATAAGGCGTAGTTTTCATTTTCCCATAGCAGAGGCTCTGTTCCATGGAAAATATATGTGATTTCTTGAGTGCCTAAAAATATGTATATGATCAATGAAATTAATAAAGTGCTATTTCTTGAGGGCTAGTACTATATGCCAGGCATTGTGCTATCATTAAAACTTTCTCCAGGGCTTCCCTGGTGGCGCAGCGGTTGAGAATCCTCCTGCCAATGCAGGGGACACGGGTTCGAGCCCTGGTCTGGGAGGATCCCACATGCCGTGGAGCAACTGGGCCCGTGAACCACAAGTACTGAGGCCTGCGCGTCTGGAGCCTGTGCTCCTCAACAAGAGAGGCCGCAATAGTGAGAGGCCCGCGCATCACGATGAAGAGTGGCCCCCGCTTGCCGCAACTAGAGAAAGCCCTCACGCAGAAACGAGGACCCAACACAGCCAAAAAAACAAACAAACAAAAAAAACAAAAACAACTTTCTCCAAAATATGAATTTACTTGTTGCTTCAAATTCTGAGATCACCAAGTCACCCTATATTCAGAAAATATGACATGGAAATCACTAAAAAAAAAAAACCAAAAAAACACCCAAGAATTTCAATTCACAGTAAAAACAGGAAACACCATTTCTTTAGAAAAATGCTAAAATGAATCTTTCTGGTTGGCACTTTGAACCTTTGAACTTTCAAAGCTTATCATCATTAACAGGACACTTTGAAACCAGCATTATGTATGAAAGACAGCATGATACACCATGGACCATGACAAGCCTAAAGAGCTTAATAACTGATGATGATACTAGAGAAGTAAAGAAGAACAAAAGCTTGAAAGAGATTTCTGTGAGTGGGCATCATCAGATACAAGGAAATGAAACATGAGCATATGATCTCAAACCAATGGGGGAAAAGCTAGATCAGTAAATAGTATGCAGAAAACAGTGTGGCCATTTAGAAAGAATGTGGATCCCTGATTCATAGCATATACCAAAATAAATTACAGAGAAACGGAAAGATTTAAATATAAAACATAAAGCCAGGGCTTCCCTGGTGGCGAAGTGGTTGAGAGTCCGCCTGCCGATGCAGGGGACACGGGTTCGTGGCCCGGTCTGGGAGGATCCCACATGCCGTGGAGCGGCTAGGCCCGTGAGCCAGGGCTGCTGGGCCTGAGCATCCGGAGCCTGTGCTCCACAACGGTAAAGGCCACAACAGTGAGAGGCCCAGGTACCGCAAAAAAAAACAAACATAAAACCATAAACCACTAGAAGAATGGTAAAGGAAAAGAATGACTACAGATGGCCAAGAGGCACATGAAAAGATGCTCAACAATGCTAATTATTAGAGAAATGCAAATGAAAACTACAATGAGGTACCACCTCACATTGGTCAGAATGGCCATCATTAAAAAGTCTACAGATAACAAATGCTGGAAAGGGTGTGGAGAAAAGGGAACCCTCCTACACTGTTGGTGGGAATGTAAGTTGGTGCAGTCACTATGAAAAACAGTATGGGAGGTTCCTCAGAAAACTAAAAACAGAGTTACCATATGATCCAGCAATCCCACTCCTGGGCATATAACTGGACAAAACTAATTCAAAAAGATACATGCACCCCTATGATCATAGCAGCACTATTCACAATAGCCAAGACATGGAAACAACCTAAATGTCCATCGACAGATGAATGGATTAAGAATATGTGGTACATATATACAATGGAATACTATTCAGCCATAAAGAAGAACGAAATAATGCCATTAGCAGCAACATGGATGGACATAGAGATGATCATACTAAGTGAAGTAAGTCAAAAAGAGAAAGACAAATACCATATGATATCACTTACATGTGGAATCTAAAATATGTCACAAATGAATCTATCTATGAAACAGTAACAGACTCACAGACATAGAGAACAGACTTGTGGTTACCAAGGGGGACGGGGTTGGGGGAGGGATGCACTGAGAGTTTGGGATTGGTAGATGCAAACTATTACATACATAATGACTCCTGGGCATATAACTGGACAAAACTAATTCAAAAAGATACATGCACCCCTATGATCATAGCAGCACTATTCACAATAGCCAAGACATGGAAACAACCTAAATGTCCATCGACAGATGAATGGATTAAGAATATGTGGTACATATATACAATGGAATACTATTCAGCCATAAAGAAGAACGAAATAATGCCATTAGCAGCAACATGGATGGACATAGAGATGATCATACTAAGTGAAGTAAGTCAAAAAGAGAAAGACAAATACCATATGATATCACTTACATGTGGAATCTAAAATATGTCACAAATGAATCTATCTATGAAACAGTAACAGACTCACAGACATAGAGAACAGACTTGTGGTTACCAAGGGGGACGGGGTTGGGGGAGGGATGCACTGAGAGTTTGGGATTGGTAGATGCAAACTATTACATACATAATGGATAAACAACACGGTCCTACTGTATAGCACAGGGAACTATGTTCAATATCTTGGGATAAACCATAATGTAAAAGAGTATAAAAAAGAATGTATAAATGTGTATCACTGAGTCACTCTGCTGTACAGCAGAAATTAACACATTATAAATCAACTGTACTTCAATAAAAAATACATTAAAAAAAGAAAAAAGAATAAGTATGATTATATAAAAAGTAAAAATTTCTTTCAAAACCTTCTTCAAAGCACAAAGCATTATAAACAAAACTGAAAGGCAAATGTCAAACTAGGGAAAACACTTGCAATAAATGACAGAGTTACTGTATTTAATATATAAAGAATTCATACAACTAAGATTTTTTTAAAAGTCATTTTAGAAAAATGGAGAGAAGGTATGAAGAGGTAACTCATAAAACAAGAAGTAGAAATGGACAATAAATAAATATGTATTTTAACATTTTCATTTATCAGAATGGCAAAAAAATACAAAATTAAATTATCCAATGCCAGCTAAGGCATATAAAAAGGGAATCTCTCACCCGCTGCTTTTAGGAGTATAATCTGAGCCAGCCTGTCAAAAGTACAATTTAGCAACCTAACGTGTTTTAATGTGCACATTCTTTCAACTAAAGAAATAATCACAGAAGTATACAAACACTTAGCTACAATGATGTTCTACTCAACATGGATGTCTCAAAAATTGGAAGCAGTCTTGACAAGGAAGGGAGGGTTTCTTAAAATCAGTAATATATATATTAAATGGAATATTATGCAGTGATTTTTAAATGATGGTAGAAAGTCTTTTAATTCATCATGTTACTATTTATCACTTTTTATTATTAGTTTAAATTGGAACAAGTATAGGTTATTTTTAATAATATTTTTAAAGTAAACCTTAAACATTTTTAAATGATATCCAGAGCTTACAGAAATAAACTAGATTATAAACTGGTCCACCCTCCATGAAAACGATTTAGCCTCACCTATCAAAATAAATCACTGCCCATTTTGTGACAAATCACTGAGCTATATAGTTAAGATTTCTGTACTTTCTACACACATATTATAATTCAAAGAAGAAAACAAAAATGTACTCCTCGCCCTCACTGCCCCCAAATCTGTGGATGAGAAAAGTTGGTGAAATTTCCACTGGTGAAAGAGTTAGACTTTACAAAATCTGGGGACATGTCTGCAATATGACTGTAAGTAAATAAAGAGGGGAAATCCCTGTAATTGTTGGGTTACGTATCATCCTATGAACAAAAAACCAAAACATGCAATGGTAGACAACATTAACTGTTAACATTTGTTGCGGGGGGGATGGAAAGGAGAGATTATTACTTTTCTGTATACAGACAGTTTAATAATAAAACACTGATACTCCTTGACCAAGCAACTGTACTTCTAGGAATTTATTCCACAGACATAATCATGCAAGCCTAAAGGTATATGTTCACTGAAATTAGCAAAGTGCCATAACAGAAAAAAAACTGAAGCCTAAAGTTCCATTAATAGGGAACGGGATATATACATATTTTTTAATGATAAAGCCAATATGATGAAATATTATTGCATCCATAAAAAAGAACAGGGTTTATATGCTGATATGGAAAGATGGGCAATGTATCTTACTAATTGAAAAAGTTATTAATTGAAAAATAATATGTATAATATGGTTCTATTTCTATTTTTTTAAGTTTCTGTCTAAAGGATAATGGGAAACTCAGAAGTGATACTTTGGGAAGTGAGACCTGGGTCCAAAGGAAACTTTACATGTCTTTTATAACCTTCGGTACCAGTTGTACTATTTTTTTATTCTTTGAAACTTTTTTATATTTTTTTTTTCGCTGACATAAAACAGTGATTAGTCAAACTCCTTTTTAAAAAAGCTATCTTAGATTTGTTTTAAAATGCCCCAGAAAAAAACAAAGTTCAAGAAAGAGAAAGTTGGACTAAGAATAGCATAATTTTGAAAACTGTTCAAGGCTGAGTTGAATGGATCGCTTTACTTTTTGTGTGTTTAGAAATTTCCATAGAATTTTTCACATAAAATATTACTAAGAGCTTTGCTATATAATACAGATAAATCCACAGCTATTCCAGGTGAGTAACTGAGAGAGGCATTATCCTTCTAGTGACTCCAAAGTCACACTCTGGGGTTCCATGGGACATTAAAACACCATTCTTATAATCATTTTCATCACCACAATAACAAAGAGAACCTGCACAATTTGATGAATTCCCCCTGCCCAACAGGCAGGAGGAAGTCAGACCTTAAAACAGCAACAAGTGTTCTCTCTGGGTGGTGAGGTTACCAATGGATTATTTTTTTCTTAAGAAACTATATTTGTAAATTTTCTTATACAGGGGAAAAAATGTGTTTTTTAATGTTCATAAAATACTACACTCTACCACTGAAATGTTACTCCATGCCTTCACATTATTGGCCCTAGAGTGCAACAGAATAATGAACAAGAAATAATAAATCCCCAACGCTCATTTAAAAAAAGACAGAGACATTGAGTTGAAATAGCCATGTGTGACCTTAGGAGACAACCCTGAACAAAACAAGAACACCTGACAGCAGGGGCCATATCATATCATATGCCCAGTCTTTTATCTTATTCTTATCTTGCCCTGGACTCTAAGACTGGAATTCCCTCTTCTTGAATAGGGAACCAGGGTCAAGCAATGAAAGAAATGGATTTTCGTTCCTCAATAGCAAGCACTTGGTAAGTTGTAGCCGTTACCTCCCCTCTACCTCAGACAGACAGATATAACTATCTCCATGTAAAGGATGAGGAAACCGTGGGTCAGGAAAATTAAGTAACTTGCCTAGCGTCACAAAGCTATTAAGCATCAGGCAGAAGAATTGAGATTTGTCTGCTCCAGAATCAGGATTCTTTCTACCAAGCTATCTCCCTTCTCTAAAAAATATTCTCTTACGTTGGTAGCTGTTAAGTTCCAACTGTAGTGTTCTCAAACCAGTGTGCCTCACTATATATACTGAAAAGAAAAGAAACAAGAAAGGCAGATGTCAAGAAGTTCTATTAATAACTGCCCAGCACTATCCACAATGGAGCTAGGCGAGAGGCACTAAAACTTGATTCACATGACCCCTGCTGTCAATTCAAGCAATCAGTCCAACTCTTCAAAAAAGCTTATCACTAACACTCTCCCCAACTGAGAGCTTGCAAATGGCATTCCCAAGAAAACTTGTCAGTTCACTACATGGAACCTCTACATTCCAGGTGCATTAGCTTTCAACTTTTTAATGTTAAAAATAAAGAGGAGGAACTTCCCTGGTGGCGCACCGGTTAAGAATCTTCCTGCCAATGCAGGGGACACGGCTTCGAGCCCTGGTCCGGGAAGATCCCACATGCCGCGGAGCAACTAAGCTCATGCGCCACAACTACTGGGCCTGTGCTCTAGACCCTGTGAGCCACAACTACTGAGCCCGCCTACTCTAGGGCCCATGTTCCACAACAAGAGAAGCCACCGCAATGAGAAGCGCGCACCGCAATGAGAAGCGCGCGCACCACAATGAAGAGTAGCTCCCACTCGTCAGAACTAGAGAAAGCCCGCACGCAGCAACAAAGACCCAACGCAGCCACAGATCGATAGATAGATAGATAAATGTATTTTAAAAGTAAATAAATAAATAAAGGGTAATCGCTTCTACCCAAAAATGGCAGTTGCCAGGTTAAGGTCACTACAGCATGGTGACCAGAACACTGGCTTTGCAGTTATCCAGACCTAGGTTCATAACCTAGTTCTGCCACTTAAATAAATGTGTAACCTTAGGCAAGTCAATTCAATTCCATGACTTCATATATGAAAAAGCCAAGATAGATAACTTCTCCATAAAGGATTAAATGAGATAACCTAGTACCTAGGGCCCAACACTTAAAAAGAAGGTGGAAAATTAATGATACATGTATATAAATACATATATAGTCATATATATATGATACCTATATGATCATTATATTATCATATATATGATACATACATACATGGTCTGAACTCTTGATTATATGATGTAATAATCAACTGGTTGAATCTGGTTATCTGAACCAACTAAAATATTGATTCAGTTCAGCTTAGTTCAGAGACAAGATATTCTAGTTCAACTGTTCTAAAAAATGTTGAGCGTTAGTCCTAGTTCATAGTGTTTCACTTTTTTTTTTTTTTTTTTTGGCTGCGTTGGGTCTTCATCGCTGTACACGGGTTTTCTCTAGTTGCGTCGAGCGGTGGCTTCTCTTGTTGCAGAGCAGGGGCTCTAGGCACGCAGGCTTTGGTAGTTGTGGCTCACGAGCTCCAGAGTGCAGGCTCAGTAGTTGTGGTGCACGGGCTTAGTTGCTCCGCAGCTTGTGGGATCTTCCCGGACTAGGGCTCGAACCCGTGTCCCCTGCATTGGTAGGCGGATTCTTAACCACTGCGCCACCAGGGAAGCCCAAAGTGTTTCACATTTTTTAAAAGTATGTATGTATGTGTGTGTATATTTACATGTACGTGTGTGTGTGTGTGTATTTGGCTAACTTCATCAGAATTTCATCACACACACACACACACACACACACACACACAGGGACTTCATTTGTGGTTCAGTCTAGATTTTTGTTCACAGGTCTGCTTACTACAATGGGTTCCTTGAGAGCAGGGAACAAGTCTGTATTGCTCTCTTTTTATACACCCAGCACCAGTACAGGCCCTGGCACACACCAATTGTTCAGTAAATATTCAAGGAATTGAATTTTCAGAAAAGCCACTCAGGAAACTCGCTAGCTTTAGGATTCAGGAGGGCTCAGCTTGGCAAAGGGAATGCAATTTCCCCCACTATAGATATTTGGCAGGTTTTCTTTTTTTATTTTCAGATAATGACTAAACAAGCCACACACTGGATATCGCAATAGTAAAGTTTTCACAAACAAAACTAAAATGGAAAACTCTAGAAATAGTAGCATTCCAGTGTAGAGGAAAGAAAACCAATTTTGGAATCATGCAAATCTTGGGTTCAAATGCTAGCTCCACCACTTCACAGATATGTAAAGATTAACTTGGGTCCAATCACACATATCACCTCTGAGACCCAGTTTCTACATCTGAAAAAATGGGAATAATAATACCTATCTCATAGGGTTGTCACAAAGCTAATATATGTGAAGCCCCAAGTACAAGTGGTGGTGATTTTTTTTAAGTTTTATTGAGGTGAATGAGTGATTTTTATTTTTTAAGTCTTTACTATTCCTTTTCCCCTCTCACAGGTGGCAGAAACTATGCCAAAAGGTAACTACAGTACTATCTTTACTCCTGCTTTTCAGAAGGTACACTAATTCAGCCATATATCAATAGATAGGCTAACTGGCTAAAGATGCAGCTGTTCATGGGTCCAATGCGGTAATTTTAAGGGAGGCCCTTTCATGCAACTCCAGAGCCCCAGCAAAGTCAACCAGGCTCTTTGGAGAGCCTGTTCCTTCTCTTCTTAATATGGGCTTGCTGAGAGGCATGCAATGTGAAGCAAAAGTCATCTTTGTGATAAACCTAAGATGTAGCATATAAACAACAGGCATTCTTTGAAAAAGCCCATACCCAAATTAAATTTTAATCACTAAGTTTTAGCACTTGTTTGGATATTGGAGGTAGAGAGGAGAAACACTAGTGTTAAAATAATATGTAAAACCATGGGGTAGAGAAAAAGGAAGTCTTCTGGGTTCATATACATATGTTTACTTTCCATTCACAAATGGAACAACATAGAGTAATGATTTGCTAATTCCAATCAGCTGAGTACATATTTCACTCTACTGTGCTGCATACTCTATCATAAACTAAAGAAAATGAAAACTTAAGTAAATGAAACTCCCTAATACACCTCTAAAGACAATATTTGTTCCATTCACATTTCAGTGAATATCATTCAATATTTCACCTTATTTCAAGGTCCAATCAAGGCAAAGTTTACATTTTTTCTCTTAAATGATTTTCACTGGGAGAGATGAGTCAAAGAACTTTTAACACATTTGGGTTTCCATTTTCAACAAGGTAGGTACCCATATTTCCTCCCACTCACCCCACCTCCAGAGAATTCACAATACTGTTACTAAAATATATTGAATAATGCCTTCCGTCGGTCAATTACTTTTAACTGAATGCAATAAAAATAATCTGCACGTCCAGACCTCATTAACAACTACAATTCTTCGCCTGCTTAAATTTCTGGAAAAAAAAACTGCATCAGTCCACTAAAAAGAAAACTGTAACATTCAAGTAAGCATCTTCAGAGAAATAGAGACAAAGATGTACACTATTACTATAATGCAAATATCCATTATTTAGCACCAAGGAGAGCACATGCAATAATGTCTGCTATTTCAAGAACATTTTTGTTAAAGGTACATCACATGCAGGGAAGCCGCTTTTCCAAGGATAAACATACCTTACCCTGCAGCATCGCTGAAACAACCAATCCCTGGACCCTAAGAGTTGTAACCCAACTTTTTATACTGACCCTAAGACAGCTGGATCTTACATTAAATTCACTCTCTAGTTAACTGTGTTAGTGAGGTTCCAGCACAGTTTTCTAAAGAAAGCAGTCTGAATCAATAACCACACCAATGCTGCTCAGAATGTTTGCTCATAAGTAAATAAAAAGCATGATCCCAACATGAAGGAAATTTTTCTCCTTCCTGGCCCTCCCAGCTCCATTTAAAGACTGTAAACATGAATAGAAAGATAACCTTGAGAACAGTAAAGTCACCCATACCATCAATAATATCCCTCTAATTCACTTCCTGATTCTACAGTGTTTTCCTAAAACAGGGCAGTCTCAACAGGATGCCAGGAATTCAATATTGCTTTTAAAAGATATATCAAACTGTCTGGAATATACAGTGATGAAAACTGAATACTGCTACTGAAACCATACTAAATTAAATACATGCTTTCTCTAAACAGAGCTTCCCCAATAAAGTCACAATGTTTTTTCTGCCTTGGCTCTCTTACAATCCATCCCAACAAGTGAGGTCAGTCCAGCTGCACTCCTGCTAACAGCTTTTTTCTGGAGCAACCCCTCCCACACCCCAAAAGAGTTTTACTTTTATCTGTGGAATTCTCTGCCAGCCTCGGCCTGGAAAACTGGGTGGACCCTAAGGACAGGTGTGGGAGGTGGCCCAAACTGATAGTTATTGCCAGCATAAAGCTGTGATCTTTATAAGCTTCAATTTGAGGCTTTGTACCATTAGTGATTCTTTCTCCACTCCTTTATGGAAGGAGGGAGAGAAAGCAAGCCAAAAAGATGAGTTTCAAAATAGAAAAATCACCACTTGAATTATGAAATCCTCCCAACTCTACAAAGAACTGTTGAAAGTAGCCAAATGGAAAATGTCAAGGTTGTTTGGGTACATGCACAGCTATTAAACATGAGAATCACGGCTTCAAGGTAGGGGTTGGGGGGATAAAAAGCAGGAGCAGAAAAAGAGGAGCAGAACAGGGCCCAGCCAAAGACCCATTTGCTCAGAAGGGTCCCTCCTGGCATGAACTCCTCCATGTGGGGCACCCAGGCTGGAGGAAAGCAGAGGGTTACACAGAACATTTAGCAGACTTAACATTGGATTAAACACACTACTGCAAGTTTCAACAAATGTTCATGGTATACGTAAAAAACACATTTACAACAAGAAAGAAGAGAGGCACCTGGAGACATCTGACACTGGGCATGCTCTGCAGGCAACTCAGTGCGCACATGCTCTCTACCAGGTTGGCGCAGCCTAGCCACAAAGACCTTGGCACAGAACACTGCAGGATGACAAAAAGGAAGGAAGAGAAGAAGAAGCAGTTAGAGGCCGCAACAAATCACTCCTTCACACAGGCAACTTGAATGTTAGTTGGGCAGGGGGTGCACCCTTGGCAGCTTGGAGGTCAGGGGTGGTAGTCCAACAAAACTTACTGAAACCTTGGGAGAGGGCCCACTTTCTGTCCTACGGAAAGGAGGTTTCTGCTGCCAACTACTAACTCCTCAGGATACAGTGAACAGAATCAAGAGGGAGAGAAAGAATGTTTAAATGAAAACCACTAAAGGGAACTGTAAAGTTTGAGAGCAAAACAAGATTATGGTGCGACTGTCACTATAACTTCATAAAAGTAATGGTTTTTGGTCTATGGCATGTAATTATAATTGCTATCATTACATCACCTACCATGTGCCAGGCACTTTAAATGTGTTCTCTAATTCCCACACCACAGTGTCAGGAAACTGAGGCTCAGAGGTAAGTCATTTGCACAAGGACAAACAGCAAAGGAGGGTAGTGTCAGAATTTCAAACCTTGATGGCTGCTATTAAAACCCACATTCATTCCACAAGACTATGATGCCTCTATTATCATTGATCACCTGATATTTTATCATCTGGGTACAGTTTTGCACATCCCTAAATAAAATTACAGGAGACCTAGAGACATAAGGCAAAAAGAACAAGAAAGATAAGCGATAGACTGATTGATAGATACAGGAAATAAAAGAGCTGATAAAAACGCATCTGATTTTGAGCGTCATCCACATCTCTGCCTTCCCAAAGGAAAAAACTTTAGAATAATCATGATTTTCATTTTGGACTTTGCTTACAAAGTTCATTTGACACAAGTAAGAATTTAAAAAGCTTCTTTCATTTACCCATTCCCATTCCTCTTTCAAGAGCTTGCTGGTTTTAAGGGAATTAAGAAAAAAAGTAAAATATAAACATACGCATTATGGCTACTATTTTTAAACCATTAGATTATTTACGGTATTCAATAAGTACTTCTTCAGACCTAAGGTCAATTAATTTACTCTGCCAAAATCAATAATCATGTCAAAAAAAAAAAAAAACCTGAAGGTGGGTGTTTGGGTTCAACCAAAATACTGCAGAAGCCTCAGACCCAACCTCATAAACTTGTTTATTCTAGCTATAATTAGGATGGTTAAATATACTCACTTTCCTGGGACAGTCCAGGTTTACACTGGTCCCAACATAACTTTCACTCTCGAAGTGTTCTGGTTTGGTAGATAAATTCTATGGTTACCCCAACATTAATATAAACAAAGTCCACTATGCTTGAAATCTGACCCGATTCCTTCCTATCCAGCATCTGTACTTTCTAGCTATATCTCACCTATAATGTAACTAGAGTATTGAGATTATTTACAAAAGGTATTTAAAGAATACAAAACCAGAGGACTCAAATGGAATTAAAAAAACTGAGGTTTTTGGTAACAATGAACATGCCACACATTTCCAATAGTGTGCTTTCATTTCAAAGCTTCCCATAGCCAATACAGTAAAGTATATCACTGATACTCCAGTCACACATATTTTGCCACTCCAACACTTTCATAGAGTGCCATAAAAGATGCTGAATAAATGTTTGTATAATATCATGAAAATAGCTGCCATTTATCAAGCTCTTGTTTATGCTAGAGAGCTGACATAGTAAACCCTCAAAAAAACCCTTGTAAGACAAGTATTATTCCATTTTACAAATGAGGAAACCAAAGATCAGGAAAGGAGAGCTTGATTTGTTGAAACAGCAACTTGTCTAAGGTACAAGAAAACAAGGGCTAATTGATGGCGGAATTAGGACTACAAGTTAATCCTGTCTGACTCTAAGCAAACATGTTTTCTTTTAACTACAACAAACTCTCTCTATCCAGAGATACCTAGCAAAATGTTTAGGGCAGAGAAACACATTACGTATGTATACACAGATTACACACATTATTTAATTTAAACAAACTTCCAACATCCTCATAGCTCAAGTTAAGTTTCTTTTTTGGAATCTTTGTAGTTATCCAAATCACAGAATCACTCAGATCTGAGAACAGAGTTTAAGGATTATACTTGTATTCAGCAACTAATACCAAATTAACGGCAAAGCTCATCTGCAAATCAATTTTCATTTACTCACTAAAAACAGAGTCCCTCTGCAAGGTTTAACATGTATTTGCCTCAAAGGGTAAAAACCATGAAGGCATAACGTACTGTACCCTGATTAGATTCTGCTAATAACTTGAGATCCAGAACTTAAAAAAAAAAAAAAAAGGACCAATTTTCACATTCAATAAATCAAAGAATCATAGACTGTGAAAACTGGAAGACCAATTAGTTCAAACTTCCACTCCTGATTTCAGAAGTGAAGAAACTAAAGCCCAAAGAAGAAAAGTAATGATCTTCCCAAGGTTTCCTAATCATCTAATGATCAAATTAATACTTATAAGAATATGGAAAACAACATAAAGAAAAACTTCTGAGAACTTAATTTCAAAATATTAAACGTTTATTACAAGTATTTTTTAAAACTTGATATTGAACCTGTATATCTAGAAAAAGATTTTTAAAGGACCCTTTGAGGGTCCAGTTTCCAAGAACTTATCTGTATAACATCCATGGAAGATACTTTGGGGTATAGAGAGTGATGCCAGTGTTCATAAACAAGTATTAGAACTGCCCTACTTTCACACTCAATTACCCTGAAGCTAAACAACCAACCACAGTGCTGAAAAATAGTCTTTACTCAACAGAAAATGCCACTCTAGGAAATACATCCATCTTTTAATAAAGTCTATACCTGCTCATCTAAATAAGGCTCCTCTTAGGTCTAATGATCCAAGAGGACATTGATCTAATTTGAAAATAATGGCTAAACATAAAAGTTCCATATTTATCAACCTAAGAGCATTAAAATACAGCTCTGACCACAAGCAGTAATTGATTCTTAAAGCTGCTAATTTTAAACTTAGGGACCTGGTTGAAAATCCATGTTGACTATTGTGGAATAACTATTATCCATCACTCTTTAACTGAATAATGTAAAGATTTCTTCATATAAGCTATAATCACAGTGCAGACTATTATCTCTCCTTTTCTTTTTTTTTTTTTAACGCTAACAGTGGTCTATGTTTAAACTTCTGGAACACTATCTCATTGTTAAAATATGTCTGAAGAACTTACCCTGATACCGTGGGTATTTACCAATTTTAACAAACACTTATTGACGTACGTATTAAGCTAACAACAATACAAACTAAGCCTCTTTCTTCTTGAGACTTCAGCCTGGAGCTCAAGAGAAACCCAGAGGGATCACAGTGGGGATGCTTAAGAGAGGCCTTTCAGGGGTAGAAAACCCCTAAGAAATGTTTGTTTTAATTTCACATTTAGCTACTTGTAATGACCAATATTCTAATTTAGGGTTGTTCACAGAGAACAGGAAATGATTCACATGGGATTCTAACATTAACAGCAAATACCCAATTAGACTGATTATATTTGTATGTTCTATAGCCAAAGAAAATAACATTAATCAAGGAAACTGATAGTGTTTATTAATTTTGTCATACCCACTGTATAATCAAAAACCAAATTCAGGGCTACCATGCTGAGAAAAACTATAAGACAAAAAGAATAATAGCTTTTGGCATTTTTCAAAAGCAAAAAGTTATTAAAAGAGGTAGGAGGGAAATGTCCTAGGCTCTCTTCCTATTGCCATAGGAACCACAAATCAAAAGGGAAAAGTGGCTGCAGGCACCTTGCCTCTGATTGGCTAGCTTTAAGAAGAACTCACAAAAGCTAACTTTGGTCTGTGTCTAGATGGAATTGTTTTGAATATCTTGCCCTGATTCCTTCTCAAAGAGGCAATTCTTTTAAAAGCTACTCAGAGGTATTTTATGTTAATCGTCTCTTTAATGTCACTCTGATTTAGAAATAATGCCCTATAAATCCCAATTTTTTTCTTTCCACAGAACCATTACCAGCTTCTTCCATCATCACGATTAAGATAACCAAGTTGAGGGGCTTAAATACTATTCCATTCAACAAAAAACTTACCTGACCTTATATCTGCAGACAGAAACGCAATGAAGATATTCTCTCTCTCCTCCAGCAGCTTACAGGAGGGAATTTTGAGAATGTGCCATGTAAATACACACACACACACACACACACACACACACACACACACACACACACACACACACAAACACACACACAGTCTTAACACACCCAAAGGAGGAAAATGCCTGAACTAAGCCATAAAGGATGAGTAGGAGGCAGCCAAGGGAAAGAGAGACACACATTTCCGGCAGAATAAACAGCATTAAGCAAAGCCAAACAGCTAAGAAATGGCAGTCCTATTCAAGTATCTGCAATTAATTTAGCATGACTAAAGTATTTAAGTGTGAGATGAAGAAAGCCTGATAGAGAGGGGCCAAATCACAGAGGACTCCCCTAATACCATCCTATCGAACTTGAGACTTCATCCTGTAGGAAAACAGCTCTTAGGCTGCGTGCTATAGCTCACCAGTAAACAGCCAATCCTTCCCAGGTGTGTGGTCCAATTTTTTATCAACGTGTATGAGATTTTTTTCCCCCCCGCAACTCAGTATACCTACTGCTTCAACAATATGTGTCACAGGAACAGAAGCAGGTCATGCAACACACTGGCAAGGGTGGGGGTGAGGTTCTTAGACTAAGAGGAGATAAAGCATAATATCAAGCCAAAGCCAAGCCAATTCAAGCAAGCATCAAAGAAAGATGCTGTTCTCTAGAACATGTGGGGAACATTTGCCACATGCAAGAATAGAGAAAAAAGAAGTTGGCTCAACAGTAACCCAATGATAAAGAAAGGAAGTAAACAGTATACAAAAACTGTATATGTATTTTTATAAATATTGTGAAATAAGAGTGTTTAGAATGGTTTAATTCCTTCAAATGAGACATCAAAAACTTTAACATTCAAACCATTGCTAGAGACATTGATGAGACAACTATTAAACTTTTAAGCAGAGGAATGACCTTTGGCAGCTGGAGTGAAGCATGTTAAAGAGAAGTTAGAAAGATAAGTCTATTAGAGAGACTAAAGACAGCCCCTCATTTTTATTTTACAACTAATGCAAATTTCTTTCAGCTGGGCTACAAAGAGTAGAACAAGGGCTAACACTTACCTTTGGAAGTACATGTCTAAAGTCAATTTTTTTCCAATAAAACTCCCACCATAATACAAAGAGTGCCATGATAATGAAACGGGAGCTACCAAATACAGAAGGAATGAGAGAAAATATCTTATTTCATAGTAATCACTTGGCGATAACATGCTCTCCACTGGGAATCTCTATCCAGGAGTGGGGATTTGGTCCTGAAGAATGATACAGTAGGTGGGCTCAAGGAGATTATGTAACTCCAGGCCTCTAAACCTAGATGTGAAAGCTATAGAGTATCCATTCCGTTTCTGCTGGAGGCTGTCCTCATCTCAAAGCAAATAAAGCAAGAATTAAAGTTAATCCAAATTAGGAACTATCCTATTGTGTCTGAATTCTCAGACTGTTGCTTTTCAAGAAGCTGCAGTAGTTGTAATGAAAACAGGGCCACAAAGCTTTTAAAAGTGTCTTCTAAGAGTCACAATGTAGGTTTCTGCTCTTATAATGTTTGATGGCAGCCTACAAGAAATAGCAAACTCTCACCAAATAATTGTATTGTTTTTAAAACTAAGAACCATAATAATCAGGTTGTAGAATTATGAATTCTACAACCTGATTAACTTTTGTTAAATCATAGTTTAAAGCTATTTTCCAAAGTGTTTTAAAGAACTGAACACTGGTCCATGCCTCAATGTGTGAAAGGCTTTCATTTCCTTATAATGGTATTTTATTATAACAGAACTTGACAGTAACCATGTGACATGTAACCAAGAACGTTAATGCTTTAATTCTTAGCAACTGTACTGTAGAACTACATATTTATAGATAAGGTACCACAAGGTATTTTCAGGCTGGGATATATGTTAAAGGAAGAAAAGGGCATGGGGAGAAGGAGGCAGTGGAAGGAGAAAAGAAAAAAGGATAAGAATGAGGAAAATTGAAATCTACTTTCTGCCAAGTTTTAGAGATGCAAACCCAACCAAACTGTAGTGGAATCAGGATTCAAAGCCAGAGCCCAAACTTTCCTTAAATCCTACTACTAAAAACAAAACAAAACAAAAAAACCAAAACTTTCAATGTCCAAATATCTCATCTTATATGATTATCTAAAATAAGATACCAGAACCCAAAACTAAAATGGATCTTCACAGTTTTCTTTGGTAGAGGGACGAAGGGTAATTTTTCTTTTATAATTTCTATTCATCCATATTTTCTAATTTTTCTCCAATGAACATCTAGTACTTATAATAATATTTTAATACTACATTGTATAATTTTAAGTGATGCTTTATTTTTGTTTAATTATATAACTAGTTATATAAGTTGTTACAAGTTACAAATAGTAACTTGACAATTTAAATAAAAACAAATTCTTTTCCCAAGAATTAATTGAGTCTATCTCAAATACCTGTGGTTTAAAATGCTGAGTACTAGAAAAGTATTTTACCTAGTGACCTTCAGAAACAGCAGTGAGCATCAAAATGGTAACAGCTTATTCCTGAGTAATTTCAAATGAAAAAAAAATCATCCTTGTCCACTTCACAACTACCACTCATGACTCAAAACTGTCACCACGTTTTTTCAGCACTCTAACAGAAGCTGGAGAGAGGAAGGATTAGATGTATGAAGGGGGAAGCAGAATCGCTATTCGAAGCAGCATGACAGAGAACAGGATGTAACAAAATAATCTATTTCCGGCATAGCCACATGGGTCCTCAGTTGTACTAGGACCTGTCTGAGGTTCAACTGCCAATAAGGAACAGATTCCCCTAGCAAGCTCCAGGTCAGATCAGTTTGAACCCAATCCCAATGGGGTTTATCCAAGATCCACAAATCCTGAGACAGCAGAGAATTAAACAACAGTTAAATTAAGTACATCTGAGCCTTTAGGCAGTTAGCATCTCTGGTCCAATTAGGAACATTTTTCAGGACTAGGGGAGACCAATAAACTATAAATTTAATATCATTTTCAATAAAAAATGTTAAATGTAAATGAAATTTACAAAAAAGGATAATTTGGGAAGGAGATGCAAATTTGTATTTGCAGAGTGCCTACTAAGTGCCAGACACTGTACAGCTATCGTGATCTCATTAACTGTCACACCACCTCTGGACAAACAGGTATCTTAGTTTTAAAGAGGAAGAAACTAAGGATCAGAGACATCAAACCACTTGCCAGAGGTCAAAAGTAGTAGACTTGCAACTCTGACTCCAAAATCCCTACTTTCTTCCCTGAATTATACTACCTGTCACTTCCTTTGCTAGACATTAAACTCCCTAAAGCAGCAATTTTCCCCTGATTTACTTTCAAATTTTATCTGCTTGTCACTCATCTATACTGCTGATGGGAGCGTAACTGGTATAACCTCTCGTGTGCAACTTATAAATACATACTCAAGACTTGAAAAAAGTGCACATCATTGATTCAGCAATTTCATACGTAGGGAATTATACTACAGGAAAAAAATAAAGATATGTCCAAAAATATAGCTAAGAAGATGTTCATCACATGACTGTCATAACAGCAAAGGAAAAAATGCCCAACAATAGACTGGTTATTACAGATCATCCAGAAGACAGAATATTATGTTTCCACCAAATAAAAATCATTTTTATAGGAGTATATTTATTGACCTAGAAGTAAGTTATATAAGAAAAGGAAGTTACAAAAACACATGAAAGAATGCTCAACATCATTAATCATTAGAGAAATGCAAATCAAAACGACAAGGAGATATCATCTCACACCGGTCAGATTGGCCATCATCAAATCTGAGTGCACTGAATGTAGGTGAAGCTAAGCAGTGATGTTTGACACGTCAGGTGTATTAAATGCATTTTCAATTTATGATATTTTCAACTTACCATGGGTTTACTGGGACGTAACCCCATGGTAAGTTGAGGAAGATCTGTACAACAGAAGCAGCAGCCAAGGAACCAGTAGGAGAAATAATGGTTTTTATTTAAAGACAGTCACGGCATGGAAGCAACCTAAGTGTCCATCAACAGATGAATGGATAAAGAAGATGTGGCACATATATACAATGGAATATTACTCAGCCATAAAAAGAAATGAAACTGAGTTATTTGTAATGAGGTGGATAGACCTGGAGTCTGTCATACAGAGTGAAGTAAGTCAGAAGGAGAAAAACAAATACCGTATGCTAACACATATATATGGAATCTAAGAAAAAAAAAATGTCATGAAGAGATTAGTGGTAGGATGGGAATAAAACACAGACCTACTAGAGCATGGACTTGAGGACATGGGGAGGGGGAAGGGTAAGCTGTGATGAAGTGAGAGAGTGGCAGGGACATATATGCACTACCAAATGTAAATTAGATAGCTAGTGGGAAGCTGCCGCATGGCACAGGGAGATCACCTCTGTGCTTTGTGACCATGAGAGGGGTGGGATAGGGAGGGTGGGAGGGATGGAGACGCAAGAGGGAAGAGATATGGGAACATATGTATATGTATAACTGATTCACTTTGTTGTAAAGGAGAAACTAACACACTATTGTAAAACAGTTATACTCCAATAAAGATGTTAAAAAAAAAAAGGAAGTTATAATACAATGAAAAAAGTTCAAGAAACCTTAAGTGAATAAAGCCTACAAAATCAGGACTTACATTATATGATATCATTTTATTTAATAAAACACATATAGGATACAGAATTAAATACAGGTGATTTTTTACTCTTTTTGTCTACCGTAGTTTTTCAGATGCAGCCAATATAAAACTGACAATATAGTATTCAAGTTTCTCACTCCTTTCTCCTCCAGGCCACCTCAAAACAGAGTAACTGGCATTTCCACACTATTACTTGGGGTTCTGGCCCTAGCAACTTTTCCCTTGGTTCAGGCCCATTCTCCAATGAATGTGGAGAGCAGGTGGGGTTAAGCTAGCTATCAGGTTTGGTTGCACTCTGAGGTGACAAAGACATTACCCTAATAGCTGAGGATACCCAGCCAGAGAAAACTCTTCACCAACAGTGTTGCCTTAGGAGGCTACCACTTCTAAACATCTGACAATCTATACTCCACACTGCATGACACCTGAAAAGAATTACAGGTGCAAGAACTAAAACTCACCTTGTTTTGTAGACTTCATCTGAGAACCAAGAGACATCTGCTCTCAATATCTATACCAGGGCACCAGCCCTACCCTGAGTCAATCCAACCTCCCCTTCTTTACCATTGCAGACGCAGGTGCTGGCGGCACCCCTTCCTCGTCCTTCTACCAACTCTCACAAGCCAAAAAGCTTTAATCAGAGAATTTCTGTTAGTGCCTACACAACAAGATCTGACTACCCTATAATATCAGTACTGAACCAAAATCCTTACCCTACTTTCATGTAAGAGAGTGCAAAGTTTATCATGTTTTAAAAAGAACATTAGAGTTTATTTCCTGGCAGTCTTGTGGTTAGGACTCCATGCTTCCACTGCAAGGGGCACAGGTTCGATCCCTGGCCAGGGAACTAAGACCCCACAAGCCGCTCGGCATAGCCAAAAAAAAAAAATTAGAACATACAGAAAGTGGAAACTTTTTTTCCCCTGATATAATGAACACTCTCATTTTTTCTAGGAAGAAATATCACTTTCAGAAAGATGGCTTAAGGAATGTTACTGCATCTACTCTCAATAGGTCTGACAATTATAGTCAGACCACACCATAATCCTACTTTAACTCTTTCATTTTAAACTGATTATTCATTCAAAAAGTTTACTGAACATGCCAGTATACTAAATGCTTCAACAGACAACACAAGAATTCTGAAAACCAAATATTCTGGTATCAAAATTATTTCTGGAAATAAAGCTATATTATTTCCCAGTTCACTAAAGGGAGATAAATGGCTAAATTCCTAAAGTATAAAATACTTCAAAGAAATGCAGTTTCACTGCTTTCAAGAGTATTAAAACTCAACCTCCACTAATGGTATTTTAAAAATCACTTCCAAAGACTTTCAAAGCTTCCACTATCTAACATGCTTCCTGTCTCACTGTACCTATCGAACGAAAGTTGGTCTTGCTAAGAAATCTTTTGAGATCAAACCTTGCACCATTTAAACAAGCCCTCTAATATTTTCTAAACACTGCTCATTTCTCGAATACCTATTTATTTTCAGAGACCTAACCAGCCCCCATTCCAAAGAAACACATATTCCAAATTAGTAGAGTCTCAATGTTTAAAATTTTATACACACACACACACACACACACACACACACACACACACACACAGAGGGATGTATCTAGAAAAAGATCGTAATCAAAAGTTTGCTTCTTTAAGCTAGGAATAGCATGAAAGTGAGTGGTCCAAGCAAACAGATATACAGGCATTTATCAACCCTTAATTAAATGTATAGTAAACTTTGCATTTGCTCTACTTTCTCATATAATCCCCATTGTTCTCATATCCTAAGCAGACCTTGGTTTCAAGTAAGAATGAAGTTTTGTGCCTCACAATCCATTGGGCTCTAAGAACAAATGAATCTGTCTTTCAGCCGGGGGCTAGGACTGCCTTAGTAAGGATTCCTGCTGCTTGCTGCACAGCAAGGTTGTCTTTGATTCCCTTCACACTGTTTCCTGAAGGCAACTGGGTAAGGGGAGTTCTTACCGCTTGAAGCCAGAGATTTCATTAAATTCTGGAGCTGAAAGGGACCTTATAGAGACCATTTTGTCCATCTTCTTAAAATGTTTTTCTAGCCCAGGTCTTCTAAATATCTCACGAGGTGCTTTTGGTATGTCCCCCCTTGAAAGCACCTAGTCTCAAAAGCAGATAACTGCTGCGAGACACATGCTACGATAAGGTCAACCTATACGCTACAGACCTTTGTGCAGGAGTACATATGAACACAGGTAGACTACAACACTCTGGAAGTTCTCACACAAAGGAAGTAATGAAGTCAAGACGTAAAGGCCCAATATCAATTTAAGAGATACTGGACTACTTTGTCAAAAACGCTATGAAGCTCCATTGTTTTAATAACTTTATGTATGACTCAGCTATAAGTGGTCAGTCAAAATGTTCTACAAAGCACAGAACACAGATGTCACCATCATAATAAATTTTTTATTAACTCTGAGAAAATACAGAATTGAGAGGAGGATCAGAAGACAAATCTCATGCAGGCATTTTTTTTTGCTGCATTTAAGACAAAAAAAATATTCCATGATCCACATTTCTTTTAATCAACGAATTAAAAGTCTAAAGAGAAACAATAAAAACAGCTACCAAGATTGGGATGTGAGCAAAAAAAGGTTGAAAGGGTGATATTAACTTTTACTTTGAAAATAATCAAATTCAAAAACCAAAAATTGGTCTACAGGGGCTTCCCTGGTGGCGCAGTGGTTGAGAATCTGCCTGCCAATGCAGGGGACACAGGTTTGAGCCCTGGTCTGGGAGGATCCCACATGCCGCGGAGCAACTAGGCCCATGAGCCACAACTACTGAACCTGCGTGTCTGGAGCTTGTGCTGTGCAACAAGAGAGGCCGCGACAGTGAGAGGCCCGCGCACCGCGATGAAGAGTGGCCCCCGCTCGCGGCAACTAGAGAAAGCCCACGCACAGAAACAAAGACCCAACACAGCCAAAAATAAATAAATAAATAAAAATTTTTAAAAAATTGGTCTATAAACCACAAGAAAACACAAAGTACTAAATTTTCCTATAAAATTTGTACTTTATTTCCAAATAAACTAGGTGTTATATTTCCAAAATAATTTATAAAAATAAAGTAATACAAGTAATTGATAAGACAATTTACCAATTTACAATGTAATGCTTTCAGGTCCTCACAGTGCTTGTACAGAGTAGGAACTCAATAAATATTTGCTAATTTAACATGTAAAGTCCAGAAGGTTACATGCAAAGCAAAAATTTGATTCAGAGGCTAGAGAAGAATGTAATGTTGTAATTTTAAAGGGCTGATGGTGGACACTTGTTTTTTGTTTTGTTTTGTTTTTGCGGTACGTGGGCCTCTCACTGTTGTGGCCTCTCCCGGTGCAGAGCACAGGCTCCGGACGCGCAGGCTCAGCGGCCATGGCTCACGGGCCTAGCCGCTCCGCGGCATGTGGGATCTTCCCGGACTGGGGCACAAACCCATAACCTCTGCATCGGCAGGCGGACTCTCAACCACTGCACCACCAAGGAAGCCCTGGACACTTGTTTTTTGACTACATCACCTAATCACAATGTGATTAGGTGAATAAGCACATACTCGGGAATAAGCACATACTCCAAGTTGAATCCAGGACTTCTACGGAAGCCACAAGAAATCTCTTTCCCCACTGAGCGTGAACATAAGAGGATGAAAGCTGGAACTGCCCTCATGCTACCACAAGGGACAGCTGGTTCTAGGAGGTACTACATTCACTCTGAGGAAGAAACCTGAATCCACATCTACCTCTGGATTTTTCAAATTATAAATTCCCTGGTTCAGCTTAAACCAGTTTTGAGTTGGGTTTTCTGCCACTTTCTACTGGAAAAAAATCATAACAAACCTTAAATATTTAGTTCAAATAAAACAGGCAAAAGCCAAAAACGTATTTGACATGGCCAAGGTCTTAAAGACAAAGAATATTCTGCAGATGAAACATTCTTAAATTTATATTTATTTTCCTAGGAAGTTATTTTATTCCACTAAAAGTATTCAAAACTAAATGTTCTAAGAATATCCCATTCCTGCTATAACACAGATACTAGAGAAAGAAAAAAATATGTAACAGGGTAAACTAAACAAAACACTAAGAGGAATGCAGAAAGAAAGTACAGCAGAAAAAACGAGTCCTGATTTTCCAAGGAGCTCTGATACCCAATACTGAGAAACCTGACCCACCGCTTTATAGGCATTTAATTCCAAATAAGCAACGAGGTTGGTAGTATCAAGTGCAAGCACCAAATAAATACATAACCTTAGAGCAAGGAATATATTTATCATCTAAGATTACAAAAGTCCTGCAAATTGCTACAGACACAGAATATCACTATTACAAGCAGCGCCTAACCTGTGCCCCTCCTGTAACAACTAACCTTATTCTATGCATTTTTGCGTAACTTTAACCCTTCCTTTATCTTATTTTACTACATTTATTTTTTCCTTTCATCTTCATTTATCCACTTATTTTGTTTTTATCTTCCTACACTGTATGGGTCATTGTAATCACTCAAATTCTTTTTTTTTTTTTTTGAAATAAAGTAAGTTTTAAGTATATACTAACAATAGCAAAAGTCATTACATTTCTGAACTGAGAAAAAGAAAAAAGTTGAAAATTTAAAAAACTATAGAAATAAAACTCTAATACTGATAGTCAATACCATAAAATGTGTCATCACTGTCCAGGCAAAACTGACAACCACATGTGGATATTCCTGCAGCCAGGTTACTGCTTCTCTATCAGCTGTCAATAAATTATGCAGTTTTTAACTCAGAAAAATGCAAATGCAAAGAAGTTCTGTATTTCTTCAAGAATCACTTACTTGGAAAGGAGAGAGAATATCACAAAAGTAAGAAAGCACCATAGCACAGTGGACACAGCATGAGTTTTGATTTTTGTTTTATTTTGTTAATTGATAGAGAAACACACTAAACTTAAATCCAACAAACCTCTGGATGTGATTACCAATTTATAAGAAATACAAATGAGATCAGAATATGTAGACCTAATAAGAACATAATTAGCAAAATCCAAATTTGGGGAAGTTACACAGAACAAATGACCAATATAGTTTCTTCAATAAATACATAGCAAGAAAAAAAGATGGGAGAGGCAATTTTTATAGATTAAAAGAGATTTGAGAGACTATTAACTATATGCAATGTATGAACCAACTCTGTCTCCCGAATTGAAAAAACCAACTACTAAGAGACTTTATGAGAAAAACAAGACAAATTCCAACAGAGGGCAATACAATATAACCGAGCAGTGCTCCGAAAAACTGTCAAGGTCATCAAAAACAAAGTATGAGAAAATGACACAGCCAACAGGAGCCTAAGAACACACGACAACTGAATGTAAGGTGGGATCCTGGATGAAATCCTGGAGCAGAAAAAAGACATGAGGTAAAAACTAAAGACAGCCGAATACACTATGGACTATAGTTAATAATAATGTGTCAATAGCAGCCCATGACCACGCTAATGTAAGATGTTAATAATGGAGCACACTATGCAGGGGAAGGGGGTGTATATGACAATTCTGTACTACCTGCTCAACTGTTTTGCAAATCTAAAACTGTTCTAAAAAGTAAGGACGATTAATTTAAAAATTATTTGTGAGACAATTAGGCAAATATAAACACTATTTGATATGAAGGAATTACTGTTAAGTTTTTAGGTATAATAATGGAACTATGTGCTCTATATGTGTGTGTTTTTATCAATTTTTTGTTTTTAAGTCCATATCTTTTACAGATACATACTGAACTACTCATGGATGGATGAATGAATAAAGTTAAAAGGGTAGACTACAGCAATGTTTCCCAAGGTTTAGTATTCAAGGTGATTTCTGGTGACACGTAAGGGTGTTTAAATGTTTGACAGCTATACATTTAAATACATTATAAAAAATATACAGCTAGCACATCAAACCCATGATTTCACAGATTTTCACTGCTTAGGGTAGGTTTCCCTTAGGAAAAAATTTATTAAGACTAAAAAAAAAAACCACTTAGGCAGAGGCAAGTTAAGATTCTAGATTCACACTATGTGACCTTAAGCAAGCCAGCTGTTTCGAGGAGTACAGCACCTGGTACATCCAAAGCAGGCACTCAATAAATATTAACTACTGCACTACTGATAAAAAGCCAGTCTATCAACAGAACTCCAACAAAGGAGAAAAGACTGGAACTGGGGAGAATGAGTTAAGCACAGAATGAGGGAGGAAAGGAAGCATGAGGGCTTACAGAGGCAATTTGGGCAGGGGCAGGCAAGGCTTCCCCTGTTCTTCTCAATCTCCCCAAATACTGACAATCTGCTGATGCCCATCTACAACCTGGAAACTCTGGAGAAGAGTTTTTCTTTTCTTACCCCAGGATGGGAAAGAGCACAAGGCTTTGTAGAGATAAAAAGAAAGGGAGGAAGGGAGGAAGGGAGGAAGGGAGGAAGAGAGGAAGGGAGGGAGGAAGGAAGGAAGGGAGGAAGGGGGGAGGGAGGGAGGAAGGGAAGAAAGGAGGGAGGAAGGGAGGAAGGAAGAGAGGGAGGAAGGGAGGGAGGAAGGGAGGGAGGAAGGAAGGGAGGAAGGAAGGAAGGAAGGGAGGGAGGAAGGGAGGAAGGAAAGGAGGGAGGACAAGAGAAAGAAAGGGAGTGAAAGAATCACTATGTGACCTTGAGCAAAAAAATAATTCTCTTCTCCAGTCTCCATTTCCTCACATGCTAGAATGTGGAAAATAAGTCTATCTTTCAAGGTTATGGTGAAGATTAAAAGGAACAGTAGATGTAAATCTGGCATTTAACGAGTGTTAGTTTCCTTCCTCCTTACTTTGGCAGGGTGATAAGAGAACCCTTGGTGAGTAAAAGAAGTTGGGGTGAAATACACAAAAATAGTAAAGAGCCTTGGGTTGTATCAGTTTTGAACCAAAATAAAGGAGGAGAGGAATTCCGGGGTCAGAAAGTTTGGGAAATACTGGGAAACATATTATTAAAATGACAATTACCAAGTGAATTTCTAAGAGGAGGAGATTACTGTGCAGCATTTACTAAATTTACTTGACCTAAGGAAGCAACTCCCCGTAATAGTGATCCTATTAATCTCACACACATACACACACACACACACACACACACACACACACACACACACACACGAAAAAAAAAAGGGAGGGGGGAGGAAAGGAAAGGTTAGCAGTTTACAGCAGCTGACAAATCCTTCAAAATGACAGCTGCAGTATTACTATCTGGACAGATCAGAAGTCAATGTCTGGTTTAGAGGCAGAGGGAAAGAAGGGATGCTTTTTGATCTTCTGAAAGGAGTTACTGATGCCAACAGCTTAATTTTCATGACCAAGTCATTTAAAACTAAGAGATGATAGTGAAACAGAAAACACCAAGTATTAAATGGAGTGAATGTATTCATTTTAAATAAGTACATATAAACTTCTGATACAAGATGGTTAATTCTCATTTGTCCTCCTAAATTTATTCCTTAATTCAATCAACTGGGCAATTGTATGGCATGCACTGTGCTAGATGCTGGGACTATGCTATGAACTGAATATGACATGACAGACATGATCCTTGTCCCCATGGAGGTTACCTTCTTAATAAAGAAGCTGACTGTCTAGTGAGGGATTACGCAATACATTTATCAATTACAATTATGTTAACAGCTGTGAAGAAAAAGAACTGAATGCTGGAATAATATGACAAAGGGAATCTAACCTGTAGGGGTACCTAGGGGGCCCAGACACAATCCCTGAGGAATTGATGCTTGAACTCAGCTCTAAAGGACAATCAGACGTTAAATGGGCAAGAAAGGAGTTAAGGGTGAAGCCTCCCTGATAACAAATAATAGACGTTAATGCTTGTTAGGTCAAGACAGAATCTGGTGCACTGGAGGAAGGGGTGGGGGAAAATCACTGTGACTCAAGTATGGAAAGCTAGGGTGAAAAAGAGCAAAAATAGACAAGACTCAGGAGGAAGACAGAGGTGCCAAGGCTGCGGTTTCTGACTCTGCAACTGAAATCATCAAAGGAATATCAAAGTAAAAGACAATGGCACTGGAAACCTGGCTAGGGTGCTCTCCACAAATATAAGACATTTCAAGGAATTTCTATTAAATATAATAGAGAAAAAACTGGACTGGAAACAGGGTTCACTGCACGTAAACAAAGAAAAGTCTACCTGAAAAGTAGAAGAATTCCCAGCAGAACCTCACTTCCTAGGTCAAAGCAGCAAAGGCTAGTAGGAGTGAGTGTCCCTGAAGCTGTCAGTGAGGCCATTCGAGACGGATCCTAACGTGCTTCATAAAGAGCACCAGAAGCCAGGGGCAAGCCAGAGCAGTGACCTGGCTTAAGCTTGCCGCAGACAGTCTGCTGAATAAAGCAGATACTCCTGCAGCTGGCTTCTAACAAAAATGGCCATTTCAATCACAAACGGGCAGCACTGCCCCAGCCACAACAAACTCAGAAGTTCCTCACCCTGGTGACTTCCTTCTGCCACTCCCCAAATGCACCTGCATCTAGAATCAGCAGAGAAGACAGCTAACCTACATATTTCCCTTTCTTCACGAAACATAAATAGCCACAAACCTAAGAAAAATATGTCCAATATCACTAGTAATTTAAAAAAATAAAATTTTAAATTCTTTAACCAAATTGGGATTTTAAAAAATTATTAATACCTTAAGATGGCATAAACATGGAGACAAGAGCACTTTCAGAGACTATGGTCAGTTTGATATGTCATGTTCATATGAATAACAGAAAGTGGGTAAAACCTTTGGCTATATAAAATACACAGGCACATTTTTTGTGTACACTCTTTGACTCAACAATTCCACCTCTTAGAACTTACCCCAAGGTAATACTCACAGATTTGTTCAAAGATTAAACTTCAAGAAAGAGCACCAGCTTTAAGTTGCTATAAATTAGAAATAACTTAAATGTCTAATACAGGAGTGGTTTAACTACCATTTGCATATTCATGCATATTTGGCACCCCTTCAAAATGTTATAAAGAAATATATGATGGTTCAGAAAGATGTCACAAATATTGTTGAGTTTTAAAGGCAGTTTGCAAAATAATTTTATGTGTGAAAAACAAATATGAAACATACATGAAAGAAAAAAATATGTATATGAAGGCAGAGAAGTAAACCAAATATTAACAGCAGTTATCAGTGGAACTTTTTATTCTTTTTGTTTCTTATTTTACATAATTTTCATTTTCAATTTTCCTATAATAAATATAAATTACTTCTGTAAAAAGAAAATATAAGTTTCTTACTCTACTCAACATTTTTTCAAGTTTTTTAACAGTACTGGGCTAATTGGGTAACCATGGGAAGTAAAAATGAATCTTGATCCCTATCTCAACCAAAAAAAAAAACAATTATTTTGAGATGGTAAAAACATACCGCTTCTAGAAGACACAGAGTATCTTTAAGACCTTAGAGGAGGCAAAAATTTCATAAACAGGACACAAAAACTAGTAACTATGAAAGAAAAAACTGATTAATTCAACTTCATTAGTATTAAGACCTTCTACCCATCAAAAGACAATATTAAGACATTGGAAGTGCAAGCCACAGAACAGGAGGTGTCTGCAATATGTATGTCTGACAAAGAACTCGTTTCCAGACTATAATAAAGAACTCCCACAGGGCTTCCCTGGTGGCGCAGTGGTTGAGGGTCCGCCTGCTGATGCAGGGGACATGGGTTCGTGCCCCGGTCCGGGAGGATCCCACATGCCGCGGAGCGGCTGGGCCCGTGAGCCACGGCCGCTGAGCCTGCGCGTCCGGAGCCTGTGCTCCGTGGGAGAGGCCACAACAGTGAGAGGCCCGCGTACCGCAAAAAAAAAAAAAAAAAAAAAAAGAACTCCCACAAATCAGTAAGAAAAAAGACAACTCAATTTTTTTAAAGGGTCAAAAGATTTGAATAAGCATTTCTCTAAACAAGATAGCTAAATGGTCAATAGGCACAAGAAAAAAATGCTCAACATCATTAGTCGCTACGGAAATGTAAAATAAAACCACAATGAGATACTCTTTCACAACTATTAGAATGGCTAAAACTGAATGAAAATGTCAGGTGCTGATGAGGACGTAGAGCAACTGGAATTCTCATAAACTGTCAGAGGAACTCTAAGAATGTACAGCCACTTCGTGAAAAGATCTGGCAGTTTCTTGAATAACTAAACATACATCTACACTCTACCCCAGCAATTCCACTCCTAGGTACACACAAGAGAAAAGAAATGTCCAAACTAAAACTTGAACACAAATGAACTTCACGCAAGCTTTATTCATAACAGCCAAACACTGGAAACAACCCAGATATTCATCAGCTGGCGAATGGATAAGCAAAACTGTGTATACTCGTATAATGTAACACTGCTAAGCGATGAAAAGGTACAAACGACTGATTTAAGAATGAATCTCAAAAACATGTTAGGCAAAATAAGCCAAACATAAGAGTACATGCAGTATATGCATACTGTACCCATCCCATCTATATGAAATTCTAGAACACGCACAACTAATCTACAGTAATAGAAAGCAAGTTACCTGAGGCCGAGGATGCTGTTGAGGGGACTGCAAAGGGTAATGAGGGAAGTATTTTGGGGGTAGAAATGTTCTATATCTTGATTGTGGTAGTGGTTACATGAGTATATATAGTTTTCAAAACTCAAACAGTATACTTGAAATGAGTACATTTTATTGCATGTAAACTATACATCAATAAGCTGATTAAACAAACAAAAAAAACATAACTACAATACAGATACCAGTACACACTCATCAGAATGGCTAAAATGAAAAGGATTGGCAAAGCCAAGAGATAACTGGAACTCTCCACATTACAGGTAGGTGTCTAGATTGTCTCAAGTGCTTGGAAAACAGTTTAGCAGAATCTACTGAAACTAAACATATGTCTATCCTCTGACCCAGTAATTCCACTCTGGGGTTTTTATAACTGAGAGAACCTAGTGTTTACGTCCACCTTAGAAGTGTTATTCATAATAACAGCCAAAAACTGGAAACAAACCAACTAATTTATCAACAGTAAAATAAATGAATCATGGACTATATATACAATGGAATAATGCACGGAGGGAAAAATACTGTTATACACAACAAAATGGATGAATTTCACGGATACAGTAATGGGGGAGGGGGAACACAAGAGTACATATATATGCTGTATAACTCCATTTATATAAAATCCAAAAACAGGCATAACTAACCTATAATAAAAGAGGCCAGAATAGACCTTTGGGAGAGTCTATTGACTGGGTGAGGCACAGACAAGAGAGCCCTCAAGTGGCTCTAGCATGTTTTCTATCTTGATTTGGGTAGTAGTTACACAGTGTAGTATACACATATGTAAAAAAAATCATTAAGCTGTACACTTAATATCTGTGTTCTATACTGTATGTAAGTTAAAAGCAATAAAATATATATATATGCAAATGCCCTTTTATCTATCTTTGTTCATCCCTTGAAGCTGGATGCTTTTCACACAGTATCCAGGTGTGGCCTCTGTCAGTGTGAGTCACTCTCATTCCCAGTCTACTCATTTACATGTTCTTCATGTCCACCTCCCTCAGATTATCTGAGCTGGTGGTGCTACTAAATATCTGGAGTAATGGCACTGGAAATGGGACTGGAAAAAGTCATGCCCTAACCAGACAGGGAAGATGTCCAAAATACTTATTAACAGTATATATGGTTTTAATAAAGGTGTAATTTCAAGTCTACAGTACAGTCCCTTGTTGATTCACTATCCTTTTGATTAAATTCTTGCAGAGATTGTGGGGAAAATTAAATACAAGCAGCCAACATTCTGAAAATAAGTACTAGCATTGCTAATATTTTTGCTTGTAAGTTTAGCTCCACAATTATAAGGAAAGTGACTTTTAAAATCATAATATAAATATTCACTTTATAAACAACTTTCAGAAATAGAGCCATGTCAGGGTTAGACTTTGTTGAAGCATGTTATTTGCATATTGCAAAACTAAACACAGTGACAACGCATGAAACTATTACTGCTGTCTTCCAAAATTAACCAACAGATTAAAAAATATGTGGTTAAGTTCCAGAAACTGTAATTAATTCATTCATAATCAGTTAATTCATAACTGATTCATGAATGCAAAGCTTTCTAGAGACAGGACTTCATGTTTTGAGTCTGATTTACATTCTCTTCAATACATACACATACATACTCATAACTATCAATACAATCTACCCATTCTACATTTAAAATGTCTCATCTCCTCCTCTTCCACACCATCTGTTACTATCTTGTGATTTCTTGCCTGGAACATTACAACAGTATTAATTGGTCTCCCTGCTCCACTGCATCCTCCAAACTGACTGCCAGAGTGATCTTTCTACAGCACAGATTTTGCTCAAACTTTCAAGTCATCTCTCATATCAAACCACTCCCACTACCCTCACCCTTCCTCTCCTGCAGGGATGACAAGCTCAAAAGTAAAGAAGGCCTTACAGGAGCAATGGTGACCTGGAAAGTACAAGACTTGACTCAAAAAGGCAGCCACTACTCAGCTCCAATTTTCAGGCAAAACCAGAGTGTTTTGACATGAAATGTCTAGTTTTTAAAAATCTATGCAGATCAAATAAAATACATCTGTGGATCTCTATCTACAGGCTACTTGTCTGTAACTTATGACCTACAGGATGACCCAAGATTCGGTTATAATCTCTTTACAAATTTATCTACCCCAATCCGTTCACACAAACTACACTCCAACAATCCACAGAACTACTTACTCCCAACAGACAATACACACCACTGCCTCCCAGCTACTGTTCATTTGGTTACCTTTGCTATGATATCCCTCCTCTGCCCCAACACATCCACATCCATGTCTAATTTTTGCTCAAGCCCCAAAGGGTAACTTTTTAAAAATTTCCTTTATGAGATTTCCTTCCTTTTCTAGCTCCCACACAACGTATGTCCACCTCTCATGATCCTTAGCAGTTCTCACATTAAACTATACTTTTTTACGTAAAAGACTGTAAGATTCTGGAAGCAAGGTACACATCTGATTCTGTTCTGTATTCCCCACATTACCAAACAGTACCTGTTCAATTACATGCTCAATATTAACTGAATAAAGCTATTTATCTGCCTATTTGCATAACAATTAGTACCTCAAATAGATGGCCATTACACAGTATGATCCCTTAGATTTTGAAAATCAAAAGGCTAACAGGTTCAGAAAAATATCCCTGTAATATTACGTTTGAATCAGAACTAACATGAACACATGGTTCATTTTAAATATACTTCTTAGGTCTGTCCACTGAAAAGGTCTAGAAGCAACAACAACCCAACAGTATTGATTTTGTTTCTAAACACCATTCCCCACTAAAAGGAACCAGAGCTTCTTAGAGAAATGGTTGATTCCTGATATGCAGGGAAAAGTAGAAAACCAAGAAACACACCACAACTGATGGGCTCATGTTAAAAAGGAAGCAGGAGCTACCTTGAAGGGGCTCTCATTAGCCAAATCTGAACATCAATAAAGATTGTAATTGACTGTTAACACAGTGAATAAATAAAATCCATGCGAGTACAGTGATACACAAAAGGAAGGAGGAGAAACGAGATGGCCTCTGTGAATGCTAACAAATATAGACGAAATGACAGAAAACCACAATTCGGTAACTTACATTGTAATAACTGATTTCAGGCTCAGGATGCTAAAACCACTGGGTGAAAGGCTGTAATGGAACAGGATATTTACAAGGTGCCAAAATATTATCCCATAGTCCTTTGTAATAATAGAGGATAAAACTGTACCTTAATTGGAGAGATCTGGCTGCTGCCACCTTAGTCAAGGGATCAAATTTAGCATAGCTCATAATGGGATAACCTGTCATTAAGTGCCTCCTGACATGACTCAATGCAAAGTACACTTCACCTATGATGAAGCATTCTTGTCATTCTTGTTAAATGGGGTGCAATCAAGCCTCTCACATAACTTCCAGTTTACAGCAAGTATAGGAGCTAGAGAAACGAGTTAAATAACACCACTAAGAAATATTCAAACAAGTGAAGAATGCTGCACACCCTACAGGACAACTAACTGAGCTGGACTCTTAAAAAAAAAAAAAAAAAAAAATCAATTCCAGGAGAGGGAAAAGGGCAGAGGGACAGTTAAAACAAAAAGAAATTAAAAAGACATCTACAACCAAATACAAAAGGTGAGTTTTATTTGGAACTGGTTTTTTGTTTTTTAAAGAGGGGGTGCTAGAAAAGACATTCTTGGGTCAACTGGGAAAATTTAAATTGAACTGAATATTTGTTATTATATTATGGAATTACTTTCATTTTCTTAGATATAAAAATAGTATTGTGGCTTTATATATGTATAAAATACATATGACTATATTTAATATTTGGTTATATATGGAGATGTATACTATATACATGGTGTGTGTGTGTATGCACGCTCGCTTTTAGAGAGAGACTGTCCTTATTCTTAAGAGATACATGCTGAAATGTTTAGAGAATGAGGTATCTTGTTTGCAACTTACTTTCAAATTGTTTAACAACAAAAAAGGGTACTTATTTAGGGAGAGAAGGACAGAAAGGGAAGGAGAGGGACAGAGGAAGAAGGGGGGAAGAAGGGAGGGAAGGGACGACCAAGGGGGGGAGCAGAGAAATGATCCAAATATGGCAAAATGTTAACAACTGTTGAGTCTAGGTGGATAGAGTATACAGGTGTTTGTTGTACAGCTTTTTTCCCCAACTCTTATATATATGAAATTCTTCATAATAAAAAGTTATGGGGGGAAAGAGAGAAGAATAACTTTAAAAGCAACCAGCTTAAAACCAATGTAAAACCTTGAGAGTGTCAGGAAATAAGAGTACTCTCAAGCAAAGCCTGCGAGTGTAAACTGTTGCCATGTGACTGGAGGACAATGTGGCAATGTCTAACAGATTTTTTAAAAGCACCTATCCAGTGACACTCCCAGGAATTTGTCCTGAAGATATACTCCTCCACATGTGAAATGACATACACGTCAAGTTATTTTTTACAGCATTATGTATAACAGCAAAAGACTGGAAATAGCCTCTACCTATAACAGCCCAGACTGGTTTCACAAATTATAGCACATATAATAAATCAGCGTGCATCTTTTAAATTATCTCTTCAAAAAACATGAGAGCTCTTTGGAAACTGATATGAAAGATGACCATGTCATATTTTACATTAAAAAAAATCAAGGTGCAGAATAATCGTATAGCACACACCACATATATCAAAGCTACACAAGAATGTGGTTGAGTAGCTGGAGCTCTTTAGCCGAGAAGTGAGACTTTTTCTTCCTTACTGTGTACTCCTTTTTGCACCTTACGAATTTTGTACCAGACATATATAATGTATTCAAAAAAGGTTTTGTTCAGAATTGATTGACTTTAGCTGTAACGAAGTCTTCACATCTCCATGCTTTCATTACTAAAATATAATTACAGTGGAGTTATATAGCACACCTGGGAATTAGGGTCTGAAGTCAGTACATAAGGTGAAAACAGCATATAGTAAAAATCTGCCTTAAAAATCTCTTAAATATATGCCACACTGGACCAACACACCATCTCAATAATTCCTACACAGCTAATTTTCATACCACCACTTGAACAGTTTGCTGTTTCTTCAACTGACTAGCAGATTAAATAGCTGGCTTGTACTTAGGCCTCATGTTGTGATGTTAAAAATGTTTCTTTAGGGGGCTTCCCTGGTGGCGCAGTGGTTGCGCATCCGCCTGCCGATGCAGGGGAACCGGGATCGCGCCCCGGTCTGGGAGGATCCCGCAGGCCGCGGAGCGGCTGGGCCCGTGAGCCATGGCCGCTGGGCCTGCGCGTCCGGAGCCTGTGCTCCGCAACGGGAGAGGCCGCAGCAGAGGGAGGCCCGCGTACCACTAAAAAAAAAAAAAAAAAATGTTTCTTTAAAATACCATAATCACACTCATCACAGCTAGATGAGAAGCATTCAGGAATTGAGACAGGCTGAGAGAGAAGAGCAAATTTCCATTCCCCATTTCACATTTGGTCCAGAATGTTCACTGTTTAGGTTAGTTTTCCCTTGTTTTTGTCACCAGATGTAAAGAAATGAATTTGATAAATGTACGTAAGATGTGTAGTGACAACATGGTGCTTTCTAAAATACATTTCAAAAACTGTACCTCTATTAATTAAACAAACCACTACAGTGGAAAAAATGTCACAATCCAAATATAATGTACTAATTTGCTGATTGGGAACAGGCTGTAACAATCCCCAGATCAATGTGAGAAGGACAGAGTAGTAACACCTCTTGAGTGTCATCACATATGATCTCATAATCTGAGCTGTAGCCCATTCCTTTATATTAGCATTTCCATAAAGATATAGATTCTTCAATCTTTACTCCAAGTTATCTTCTAACTCCAATAAGTAAAGTTAGCTACCGCTGAAGCTAAATAAAAACTCCCAAATCTTTCTATCCCTGCTCTCCCTGGTGAGCGCCAGATCAGTATTCCTACTAGATACTTCTTTTAGAGGATTCACCCATAGGCTACTCAAATTCACTACAAACTGAACTCATTCTTTCTCCTCCCTCCACTCCCCCCGGTCTGTTCTTCTAGTATTCCCTGTCTTGGAAGAGAGAACAAACAACCATTCTGGTGCCCAAGGCAAAAATCTAAAATTTATACTATATTCCATCCATCTCTTTCTCCTATAACCAATCCCCAAGTTTGGTAGGTCCTGCCACCTACATCTCTTTTAAGCCCACCCCATCTCCACCATGCCCACTGTCAATGCTTTGGTTTGCCTTCATCATTGCTCACTTGAACTAACTGGTCCCCCTGCCTTGAGTCTCTTCAATCCATCTTACAGACACCTGAAAAGTTAACTTCTTAAAATGCAAATTTGGTTACATCACTCTTTCTATTTTAAGAACAGAAGGATCAAGAACAAGTCCCAAAGTAATGATATAGTAAGCTAAACAAAAGCTCATTTAATAACATGACGTAATGCAAAGAGAATGTACTACCAAGCACATTTTTTATGAGTATATTCCTATTCTACCACACACTATATGACCAAATTAAATAAGCTATTAAGTGTGTTTCAGTAGAAAGAGGCCTCAGGGAAGCAAGGAAAATTCAACTGCCTTCTTAAGAGTCAAAAATGAACACAAAATGGATCCTAACAATGATAAAGGTGCCTTAAGGAAAACAAAGAGTTTCCCAGACCTAAAAAACAAGAGCGCGTTCAAGCTGAATGTAAATATTAACATGCTTAAAATGAATGCCGTAATCAGAAAAGGATTTGGGAAGTAGAAACAAGCAGAGAAGCTGAAGGAAGACAGAAAAACCATCCATCCCTAAAGTAAAAGCTGAATGAGGTTGTCTCAGTCCCAGGCCAGCAAACATGTCACTTCCCTGGTCAAGTCCATGCTAACGAAACCACCTGACTATGATCTGACCTGGTAGGTAAAGTCTACCCCCTGGACAAGAATGTTCTGGTCATTTGGCTTGAGTCTTCAGGTCCCTCTAAATATCTCTTCTCATTTGAAAAACTTAAACTGGCATGTTAAGTAGGATCTAGTAAGGAAGTCTACCTATCAGAAAAGTTTATATTACTCATGCCAACAAGCACATATCATTATAAATTAATAAACTGGAATTCTGGCTTTACACATCAGTCTTGCACAGCTGGTTAATGAATTTAAGTCTAACCGTGGGATAAGGTGCTGGCTTTCAGCATGCTGACAAGATCAGATTTCTAAGGGTGTTAAATCCAAGACCAGACCTAGGAAGAAGGTAAATTCTATAACTGTATTTGTGGCTATTAAAATTAATTAAAATTTAAAATTCAGTTCTTCAGTTAACAGAGCCACATTTCAAAATAGCCACAAGTGGCTAGTGGCTACCATATTGAACAGCACAGATAATGAATACTTCCATTATCCAGAAAGTTCTAACTGGACGGCACTGTTCTGGAAGACAATCTTAAACTAACCCTACTGTGAGTCCTCTCGGGAAACAGGCTGAGATAGTCTTGGATGGCTAACACAGAATCTGAGATCTAGACTATTTTCTACAGAAGGTACAAAATAGACACTCAGCAACAATTGTTTCCTTTCCCTTTGCAATGATTTCTTGAAATCAGAATACAGTTTTAGTCTTCAGGATTTCTGCCCCTCTTTTTATCACTGGATGGTATTTTAAACTTGAGGCACAGCCATTAGAAGCACATTCTCTGAAACCAAACTGCTTAGATTCATATCTCATCTTTGTTTCTTACTAGATGTGTGACCTTGAACATGTTCCTTAACTACTCTATCCTTCAGTTTCCTCATAAGTAAAGTGGAAATATGGGTACCTACCTCATTGGGTCACTATGAAAATGAGTTTATACATGTAAAGTGTTCAGAATTGTGCTCAACACAGAGTAACTGCCCATTAAGTGTAAACTACTACTACTTTTCCTACTACCACCACCCTGAGAGCTCTTCACGTGACAAGCGTGAAAAATGCTCAACTAGAAGAAATACTAACAAATATAAAACTTAAAACATGGATCACAAAGCCAGAGTGTCAGTCTATGATAAAAAAGTTGTTTTTTTTTTTTTAAGGGTAAAGGAAATGGGTAATCTGGAGTGATTAAATACCAGAGAAAGTCATGAGTTGCCTGACAATGTCTTACTTGTAAGGCTGATAAACCACAGATCAAAAAATGTCTACACAGGGACTTCCCTGGTGGTCCAGTGGTTAAGACTCCATGCTCCCAAGCAGGGGGCCCAAGTTCAATCCCTGGTCAGGGAACTAGATCCCACGTGCCGCACCTAAAGAGCCCGCATACTGCAATGAAGATCACATATGCCGCAACTAAGACCAGTGTAGCCAAATAAATAAATATTAAAAAAAAAATGCTAAGAATGTCACTGTTAAAAAAAGAAGAAGTCTACATAATAAGCTACTGAACTATTTAAATAACCAATAAAAAGTAAGGAGGAACTAAGAAGATACAGGTTTGAGTTCACTAGACCAAATGATACTTCCCTGTATAAAACACATTTTGACATGTAAATGTATAGCCTCTCTTATACTTCCTAAATTACCTTAGGTTCACTTGGTGAACTGACTGAAGATCTTCTAATCTTTTCATTGAGAAGGGAGAGCACCAGATACAATTAAGATACCATGCCAAACAAAGATCCATTATGTGTTGTCCAAGTGGAAACCCACTGTAGAAAACCGCATCTTACTCTAACAGTATATAGACAATATGAAAATCCTGAAGTTGAAGTACAAACTTCAGCAAATGTAGTCAGATGGAAAGAGCCAGAGCTCTGGAGACACACAGGCTCAAGCTTAAGCTTGGCCCTGCCATGTACTAGCTGTATGACCCTGGGCAAATTGTACTTAATGCTCATGAGCTTCATTTTACAATCTGTAATATACACGTAAAGCATGTGCCAACTAAATAAGAAATATGTGTAAAGAGCTTACAATAGCGCCTGGCACTTAGCAGATGCCCAGTAAACAGCAGCTACAGTTATTAGTAAATCGTCCTGAGAAGACCCTCCAGGAGTCCTAAGAATAAAAGATCACTACTTTACATGGTTAACTACAAAAATTATTCTGACCAGGTAATAACTATAAATCATGGGATAATGCCACAAAATTGTCATTTGCTTTCCAAATTTTATAACCTATTCCTCAAACAAACGTCCCTTGTTTACTGTACTGTATTCCCTGTTAGGCTATGACTACAAAACTTTTGAGCCTATTTAATAAAAATAACTGCATTTCTTACACTGAAACAAAGTTTTTACTAGCAAATACCTTCACTAAACCACACCCAAACATGAACACTATGAATAAATGTCTAACATTTCTTCTTTCGCTATTATAATGGAAAAAAGTAAAGAAATTTTAAGTTTCTCTCAGTGAGCTGAGTTCTACATAACAAAACAATACAGGGTAATTGCTTACCTGGACAATATTTTGTACTTCAGATCCACCAATCCAGAATGAATGGGGGTATTCCCTTTCAGACTAGTCTGAGAAAAGACAGCAGTCAAGCAGCTTCCAAGATTCTTTCCGCTTACTGTATCCAGCTTTCTTCAACAAAATCCCAAACATGCACTTCGGTAACTGTTGAAAGACAGAAAGCAATCCATACACCCACCATGGCACCAGCGGCAAAGGATAGCCACCAAGAAATGGAAGGGTCAATGGAGTGGTGGATCTGAAGCACAGAAAGTTACAACCCCTGAGTCAGCTATTTGGTATAAAAGGTCTGCAGTAGCACTGCTCATCTCTGTGTTGAGAGAAGGATAAGAAATTCTACATAACAAAGAAGGAAACATCCCTAATACTATTATTTGTTCATGATAAATATCATGCAATTTCCAAACGCATGATAAAAATTTCTTCTATAATGCACATAAATTGTCCCAGATCATTCAGCTACAATGAATTTTATCCATTTTCTAAGACAGCTCCTCTACTATTACAGAAACTTTGTCAGCCAAAGTTAATATAGGAGGGCTCAAATGTCTCCCAATCAAAATATTTATTTAAGCACCTAACAAGAAATCTTTTGGTTTGCCACCACATATAAGAAATCAAATCTTCACATCTCTCAAATCTTCCACCCTCAGCTGAAATACAGGACATTTTAAGACATGTGACATAACTTTAAGAGTAAACTTCTGACTCAATAAAGGCCAATCCCCCACAATGGCCAGTCACTGGGTAAATTAGGGAAAATAATAAAGAACACTAATAAACAATTTACTAGATAACACCTTTAAATACATAAGCCCACTCCACATTATAACATTCTTTTATTACCATACCAACTCTTCCATTAGACTGTAAACTCTAAACAAACTACAAGGGAGAGAGAAAAAGATATTCAACAGGATGACATAGATAAAAACATAAAAATCCAAAGACTGAAGCTGCTTGCACATAAATTTGCTACTTCCTCAACTGTCACAATAGTGCCAAAATGTTCCGGCAGTAATTATAATACCTACCTTTATTGAAGGGTTACTAATGGGGCAGGCCTTTTACATTCATTACTCATATTTAATTCTCAAAATATATGAGAAGAAATAACTTGCCCACAGTCCCACATCTTCTAGGTGGTAGAGCCCATGCCCTTTTCACAGAATACTGTGGCCTCCCAAGTCCACAGTCCATGGATCAGAAAGACCATGACTCCTGGGGCAGAAGAAACCAAGCTTTAAGCTAATTGACGTCAGAAGGGAGAACCACAAAAATACAGAAGAGTTAAGTTCAGCCTAGCTGAACTAAAATACAACAGAACTTGTTGAGACATCCTGAAAGGGCTAACTCCCCTGATCTAGCCACTTAAAAGCATTTCAGTAACAAAAAGCCATGCAATTCTAAGGCCCACAATATAATTTTATAACAAAACACATTACAACGTTGCCCAAGTAGACTTTGTGTTTAGCAGCAAAGATGTGTCTGTGACAAAGAATCCCAAACCCAGTTGAAACCAAGGAATTTTTAAATTCCAAGATCAATAAATAGTCCACAGGCAAAGACTAAAGATGTTCTGATTTTTCATGTTATAGGCAAAGCAACTGAGGTGACTGACTGAAGTACAAGTCTAAGATTAGCCTCTTCATAACAAACGGGTGGAAATATCTTAATACCCTCAACTTAAAGGCATTATATGAGTAAAATCACAAGCAAAGAATAATTGCTCAAGCTCTTCTCATTACTCTAGAGCCTAAGAATAAACTAAAAACCCAATTTTGACAAAAGCTGCTAGTGGGCTAGTAGTTAACTGCTAGAGCAATATACTCTGCTTTTCAAAGTATAACTCACTGCTATAACCAAAATGCCGAACAATTATAGCAAAACACAGCCACAACAACTTGACTAACAGACTCATTTCCGAACCTCTTGCGTTGTCAGGGCTTTTTCTTGTATTAGTGAGTTAATTTTCCCCCCTTCCCTTCAAATAAACATTTACTGAATGCCTAATTGGTGGCAGGCCTTATGCTAGAGAAACAAAGATTAATAGATGCCAGACCAGGAATGTAAGGACTGACTTCTTCCTGTCCCCTGCCCCTTGCTCTGAGTCTCCTAAGCAATCATTTCACAGAACCAAAACATATTTTATTATTAGTTCCCAAAATTGGTTAAGTGTTCTGAATTTAACTCTCAAAAAAAAAATTACTCAGGTTCCTTTTTCTTAACAGCAGAGCTCTCACTTAATTTTTCTTTTTGTTCTGCGGATCAGAGGTTTGCTATTAGAGAATGGTTTCCTATATTCATTGTACTTAGGTATTTGCACATCTCTCTACTCAGTCATCTTTTTCAATTTACATGTTAATGTCCCACTGTTTCTACTTCACTGCTTTCCATTCTGTGAAGGTCTTCATTGTTGACTAACCCTGAGAGGGAATTTCCTAAAAAATGTTTCCTGCTGACATCACTGAACTCTGCAATCTTTGAATTTTGTTAAAACAATAATAAGATCCAGGTTAGAGATACCCTACTGGACTGTCAGGTCTTCCTGGCTGGTCTCTCATTTGCCTACAAAGACAAGCTTCCTGTTAGGCAATTGCGATCAGCAGAAACTGAACTGAGGGTAACAAGCACTTTCTTGACCAACAGGTTTTTCCCCTTTTCTCAACTAATTCAATGAACAACAATACAACTCAGGAGGAAATCTTGTAGGATAGTCACCACTTATTCTGTCAATATCACCAGCTTTGCTAAAACAAGAAAAAGAATTTGAAAATCCTAATTTCCTTGTCTAAACTAAATTGATCAAACATAAATCACAATGCTCAATGTTAATATGAACAATTACCAGTCTCTTTCTACCAGGATACCTAAAACAGGGTTAAGTGGGTTCTCTCCACAGATCGAGTACAAGTCTAATTATGGCTAATTGGTAGTTCTTAGTAATTGTAACAGTACTTCCCAGATTTCCAAGACAGTACTGATTCTGTATGATTTCATCATCTCCCCCAAAGATGCCTCGTTAAATGCATGGCTAAAAGCAACTGAATTTTAGGCCTCTGTAAAGCTTCACAATTAAATACACACACAAATCAGGGGGGAAAATTAAAACCTTCCTCACATCATCTGCCTTGATTGTGCTTTACAAAATATGGTCCCTGTACTTGTGGGGAGAGTTAGCTTGGCAGATAGTTGCTGAGACAAGCCTTTGCAAGGTCCTTTCACATGCATCTCTCATAATCCTCCCAGCACTAGGAACAATACCTACATTTATTTCTACACATAATGAAATCATACCAGAGAAACGTTAACTTTCTTAAGGTCACACAGCCAGCAAGTGACAGCTAAGATACAAACTCAGGTGTTTCACTCTAGAATCCATGCCCTTTATGCTAAATCACGCTTCTCTAAGGTCACAGGATACTTAGAACTTATCGACTGTTTGGCAAGTTCACATCAACAGATATAAAAGGAGTTTGGTTTCCTCAGTCCTTCTATCAACCACTGTCTAGGATGTATATAAACAATCTGTATGTGTATAAAAGTCTGTAAATAATGGTTAAAATGTCTATGAATGTCTGTGTACCACATCCCAGCCTCCTTTTCCCCTTAGCAGTCTTTCTCTTCTATCCAGCTCCACCTGTGTCTTAAGATTATCAAAAGGAAATCTTAAAAAGTTTTCACAGCATGGAAAAAAAAAAAAAACTTAACATTAATTTAAATCAATACCTACTGCACACCCAAGTGCTAAGTGTAGTGAAGGATTCAAAGGACAATCCGATACGGCCTCTGGAAGAGAAGCTTAGACATGATCAAACTTTTATGACACACAGGAAGGTCTGATAAGTCCCATAAGAGTTAGGAACAAATTATCATAAGAACTAGTGATACAGGTGAGAATTTCCAGAAAAGAAGATGGCTAAGATACAGGCAGACAGCAATAATACACGCAAGCAATCAACAGGAAAGTTCAATTCAACATTTACTGAACACCTACTACAAGAGGCACTGTGAGGAGTTTATCATTTAATAGGGGACACACACAGGAAACTATAATACAAGCCCAGAATATGTTAACTGCTACGAGATAAAGACAAAGTGTCAGAACTCATTCATTTCATTTAACAATGATTATCATATAGGCAGTGCTATAGATAAAAAACCAAAATGGTATCTGCCACCATAATATAAACTGACATCAAAAAGAGAAGGCATCTAAACTGTGTTCTGAGGGGATAGTACTTTATCAGCATAGGTGGAAGAGAGATTGTTGAGATCTGACCTAAACCAATTTGGCCAGAGCACCAACTATTAGGTCCGTCCCATAAACATCAGTAGCCTTAAATACATGGGTTTAGGTCAGTTCATATCAGTGCTGACAAAGGAAACAGTGAGCAGAATCTGAAGAACCACAGACCCCCATGCTTTGGCTGAAATACAGAATAAGTGAGGAATGTGAGAAGAAAAAGCTGAAGAGAGGCTGGATTTGAATTACTAGTACTTGAAATGCTTTCTTTCCCTTAAACTGTAAATATCACCAGATGGAAGCCAAGATCCCAGGTACCTCACAGCGCAGAAAAGTTTGTTTCTAGAATTCATAGAACCAAACAGTACTACTCAGAGAAATACACGTGCTGTCCTGTAAACCTATGTAATGGGTTAGCAATTCTTCTGTGCTATTCAGAACTCGCAGTTTTCAGGGGACAGCAGTCAGGGACCAAAGAGTGCCAAGACTTGTGAGCAGGATCATGTTTATCCTTGTCAAATCTGAAAGGACATTTAACCTACTCCAAAATCAGGAGTAAAAATTTATAATATTTGAGCCACAGCCTCTTGAGGCAGGTCAGTGAGGTCTATGCATATGCATGTGATTTATTTCATTTGGACCCTACTAAAACTTCTGTCTACTTTATCTGCATTTGGTAAATCAACACATGGCTAGAGGCAGATGAGGATAAGTGACGGTGACAAATAAGACCCAATTTCTTAAAGGAGTCACTAAACCCACTTATTCCACTTAGAAAACCAATGACAAGGTGGGGCGGGGGGACACAAAAAGATAAAAAGATAAATATTTCCAATAATGTCACTTAGTTTCTTTCATCTCCTTGGCTTTGTGGCCTGTCTGTACTTCAATAGCTCTAAAAATAGATTTGATATTACAACTTCTTAGTAAGATCCAATATATTTTACCTATATCACTACATTCAACAAGTAATATAGCCGTTTAGAGATAACACAGAGGAGAATGACTCACTTAAGGTCACTTAGCAAAGAGGGGAACCATTCAGAGGCTAACAACAGAGTATAAACTACCCATTACTTGTGTAAAGGGGGGAAGGGGTACGCTCACACCCACAGAGGAAGCAGGATTATCTTTCCCAAACTTTTAACATTAACTTCTGCTATCTTCTAATAGGCAGGACTAACCATCTTTTTCCAATTAGCAGCTCTGTGAGTGCTTTCTAGTAATAAGTGCCTGAACATAAACTCATACTACTTCTAACTCAAGTGTTAAATATCATGTGATACACAATGCACAGTTTTCATTCTTTCCAGGGAAGTCCACCACACTAGACAAAGTCTGGTAAACTTTTGTATATTTCCAAATGGATTACTACTTTTCTACCTCATTAATAATAAAGCTAATTTTACCAAAGTCAGAAGTTTGAAAAACAGTCCCACAAACTAGGTAAAGTATTGGGTGCACGTAAAGCCATGAAAGTCATTTGGTGGTTAAATTATTCACTATCAGCAATCGTAAATTCAGTTGTCTCGATCAAGAGTTTATAGTCTATATTAAAGACTGAATCCTACGAGGTAGATCAGCTGGAGAAGCACTTTTTGTGGACCTGGCCACAGGCAGGGGTAGGAGTCACAATGGGGGTTATATTTTGAAGATTTAATTATTCTGCTATCAGTTTTACTTCCTAGTAAACTAAGAAACTGCAAGAAAAAAAGGAAGAATCAAAATCAAAGAAAGTAGAGGAATGATTAAGAAATTGGTGAAACCCAAGAACTCTGTTTCCTTTCTTTGAAACAGCAAGCTCTGGAATATCAAATGAAAGTTATCCTGTTAACCATTAAGTACTGAACTGGTACAGGCAGCACAATCACAAATATTTGAGTACTGAAGCTGACTCATAAAACTCTAAAAATATTTCATGCTTTAGGCTTTCAAAATACCATCAGTTTAACCCCTCCCCCTCCTTTCATCATGTTATTTTGAAATGTAAATGTTTTTAACCTAGTTCTGGAAACTCTAATTAAAATGCAGTGAATACAGAAAGCCACATGCAATTAGATTTCAAGGCATTATCATTCCTACATCTGATCCTGGATTTAGTAAATCAGTTGTTAAGTACCTGTGCTATCAACTACACTAAAATAAATACATATATGTTTATGAAAAGAGTTGCCTAAGAGTCTTAACTGCTTAACTGGTAGCCCTTTGAGGGAATATCAAAATCCGTATACAAAAAGCCATTGTAAAAAAAAAAAAAAAAAAAAAAGAAAAAGCCATTGTAAAATTGATCTAGAGAACTACTTTGTTAAATTTTTTGTTAAATTTTCTAAGAATCCCAGTTTAGGGGGCTTCCCTGGTGGTGCAGTGGTTGAGAATCTGCCTGCTAATGCAGGGGACATGGGTTCCCTGCCGGTGCAGGGGACACGGGTTTGAGCCCTGGTCTGGGAAGATCCCACATGCTGCGGAGCAACTGGGCCCGTGGGCCACAACTACTGAGCCTGTGCGTTTGGAGCCTGTGCTCCGCAACAAGAGAGGCCACGATAGTGAGAGGCTTGTGCACCGCGATGAAGAGTGGCCCCCGCTTGCCACAACTAGAGAAAGCCCTCGCACAGAAACGAAGACCCAACACAACCAAAAGTAAAAAGTAAAAATAAATAAATAAATAAATAAAATGCATCTCCATTAAAAAAAAATCCCAGTTTATAACGTCCTTGAAAAGGTTGAAATATCTTTTCAGATCATAGACAAGTACAATCATGTAAAATCAAAACTTATGAGCACTGAAAGCCAGTATATTTAGGCCAGAAATTTTTTTCTACATCCTTTCAAAGACATTATATGGATCTCACTGTACTTACTCTAATTCTTTTGCAAACAAATACTATTTATTTATTTAGGCCACACGGTGCAGTTTGTGGGATCTTAGTTCCCTAACCAGGGATCGAACCAGGGCCCTCGGCAGTGAAAGCACTGAGTCCTAACCACTGGACCACCAGGGAAGTCCCTAGTTATTTTTTAAATGAATGGAAATGGAAGGAGCACTGAACAGCCAATTTCAAAGAGATACCAAGTTACAATTTTTTGCTATGCAGTACTCCTCCTGTTGTAAGTACATGTGTTATACATACATAAGAATATGTACTATGTATGTAACTCCAATTAAGATATTTTACCAAAATAACCCCATACAAAATTTGAAGAATATCAAAGGCTCGACCTCAAAAGTTTGATAATTTGTACTGAAAGGAAAAATTACTTAATAAATGAACATCAAAAACTCATAAGTATCAGTATCCCTTAGAAAGCAACCATACGTGCGCGCGCACACGCACACGCACACGCACACACACACACACACACACACCAGAAACTACCAGAGCTTTTTTTCCCTCTAGTTTTCAAGACTGCTGGAGAAATCTAGTGAATTATGCAAAGGACAGCAAATATTAAGCTGCCTCTGTATTTATGCTACTGTACTTCCATTTTTAAAACATGCATCTCAACTCCCCAGATACCATCATCCACAGAAACCATGCAGCTATCCAACAGACTTTCAGTGTCACCATTTATTATTTATAGCATTAAATGGGGGAAGTGGCTCTGATGTCACCAACCCTACCCAGTGGAATCACTGACTCAATAAACATTTTCACACTGGAGAAAATCTGGCTAGGAAAACATTTTGCTGTGTTAAGTACAGTCTTTCACCTTTCCTCTCTACCCTGGGGTAGAAGTTGTTACTGTGTTAGGAGAGATACAAAGAAACTGTCAAGGTTTCCACAGGAGGAAAACCTGAGCATGTCCGTTTGCTGAGGCAAAGACTTCCCCCTCCCAACTCTCCAGAGCCCAGTTTGATTTCCCTAACGCTCAAATTGGCAGGTAATAGCTGCCATATTTTACTTCTTCCACCAAATCATCCACCAAGTAGGAAATTCTTCATTTCTACTAGCCACTCTCTCGTGGTCCTGTTTCTAAAAACCCGTTCTGACTCAAAGTCCTAAGGCGGAAGGGGGCTGGGGTGTTCGCGGGGCCAGGAAGTTTGGCCTAGCTACCAAAGGTTTCTAACAGAAGAGTGATCGCCGCCCCAGGGCCCTAGGACACCCCCCCTCCCCCTTTTTCTAGAAGAAAGAACTGGCGGCAGTGATGAGGACAACCCCTCCCCCCTCCTCCCCAATTTCCCAAAGCAGCTTTGGAAAACGCGAAGTTACAGTTTCTCTTTTCTGGGAGATGGAATCCAGAGTACCTGGAGCCTTGCTATGCAAACATCCCTCTCGGCCGAGTAAGAAACCCTTTGTCCGAGAAGCCGGACACCACAGGGGGCCGGGAAAGAGGCCCCTTATCGGCCACATCTTCAAATCCGAGAGCTCTCCACCTCCACCCCTGTAGGGCCTATGCCGGCATCCTCACAGCCCTAGGTTAAAGAGAGGGTGCTGAGACCCCTTCTAGGACGCGGAGGCCGAGGCCCTAACCGATCTTCTCGGTACCCTCTCCCATCAGCATCTCACTCGGCCTGAGTGGGGTTTGCAAGAGCGATGCAGGCCTGGACCGGAGAAACAGAGAAAAAAAGAAAAAAACAAAAAAATCCCTTCTAAAGGGGGAATGAGATGCTAGAGAGAGTGCGAGCTAAGGCCACAGCATAAGCGAGCGAGGGTCGTTCGAGACATGGGCCCAGAGACAGGAGGAAGGGAGGGAGGAAAAACGAGGAGCATGGAGGGGGCCGGGCCAGGTCCGGCCTGAAATCTCGAGGGATCCGGAGGAACCGCGCCGGGCCGGAGGCCAGGGAAGGCGGGGGGCCCAGGTCCCGGCCGAGGCAGCGAGGAAGGGCCAGGGCCGACCTCGCGCCGGACGCTGAGGTGGGCAGGCCCGCCCGGAGCCGGACGGACGGAAGAACGGACGGTCCAACGGCCCGCACTCACCATGAGCTCGATGGTCTTGTCCTCAATCACCGAGTCGGGCTCCATGGCGGCCCCGGCGGCCCCGCCTCGCTCTCCCCGCGCAGCAGCGAACAGCCCGGGCGGAGGAGGCGACGGCGGAGGCGGCAGAGGCGGAGGCGGCTATCGCACCCACTCTAGCTGCCAGCCCGCCCGGGCCGCCGGCAGCTCCGCCCTCCCCCTCGGCGAACGCAGTACGCAGAGCTAGGACTACAGCTCCCAGCAGGCGCCGCAGGCCCTGTAGAGCGTTGTGGGAACGAGAAGCCGACAGCACGCCAATCTCTCCTGACAGCTCGCAGCTGAATTCTGAGCCGAAAGTAGCACTGGACTGTGAATACGAGACGTGCAGACCTAAAGAATTAAGGGCTGCCTCAAGGTGGGGCCTCGGGAGCCATACGACTACATGTCCCAGAAAGCCCTGCGCTCCGGCTCTCTTTCCGGCTAGTTTCTCCTGACTTCCTGGCAGCCCAAGGCTACCCAGACCCGGACGGAAACTCGGAGGCAACTCTTCGCTTGACAGATATCCTGCGTGCGCGACTGATTTCCGCACATGCGCGGTCGGTGTCTGCAGGGCCCACGACGCCTAGGTAGCGGAGCGGCTGGTCCGCTGTCGTCTATGGTAGAGTGAGGTGTTGGCGACAGGTGGGTTCTAGATACTTTTGGAGGGGATGGTTTTGGGGCTCCAGTGTGGGAGGGGGCCAGCGAAAGAGAGAAGCTCGGGCAAAGCTCAGAGTATGGGCGTCCCAGGAGGGAGGGGTTTGGAAATTTAGTTGGGGAAGAGGAGGTTTATGGTCTGTATGCACCACGTACTGGGAGGAGCTGAGAGGTGAAAGGGAGCCTGTGTATATTGAGCCCCTCTTATTCATTTGTTCAGAAAATGTTTTTTAAACTTCCAGCCTCTGCCGGGTACCAGTCTAGGCACTGGGAATCAGCTCTTGAACCTTAACAGACAAGGGCTCTTTTCTCATGGAGCGTAATTCTAGGGGGGGGCGGGGGGGGCGGGGGAAAGACAGGCATTAACCACAAGAGTGATAGGTGCTAAGAAGGAGCACAACTGGAGATCTGGAGACTCCTTCTGGTGAATCCTGCCTCCAGCTCTATGTGAACTTTGTCAGGTCTGTCAGTACCCTCTAACCAAAGACGACCAGGGGGCACACGGATAGTTGAACAAGTTGGGTTTCTGACTGGTTGCAGGAAGGGAGATCACACACCATGAAGAGCTGTGGGGCATCTCAGTAGGAGTTGTCAGGTCATTTGGAAGAGGGTTTAAGGAAGTGGGGCTTTACTCTGGATAAGATGCTGTCAGGAAGTGGAGGTGATTCTATGATTGGGTATCTCGATAAATCTTACCTAGAAGGAAGGAATGCTAGACTGAGGCTGAAGCTCTAATTGGTAGAGAAGCAGGAGTCCGTCATTAGCCAGGATGGGGGTTGTTTGGTCATTTTTTATGGTTTGGACAATGTCATGTTTTATCTGTGTTCAAATGTAATTAAGGAGCGGTCTTGCTTTTGTATTGATCTATCATGGTCACAGAATGGCTTCATCTAACATTTATGTTCCGTGAAATTATGTTCAACAGGGGAACACGAGGCCTAGCTAAGAGGGAGGCCTATCTAGTAACATTACTGCCTGTCTGATTGTATCAAGCCAGCTTCCAAATGTCTGCTTTTCTTTCTCAAGTGTTTTGCATTCTCTGCACCTGTAAGTGAAGGGACAAGATGACCTAGAAATCTTTCCATTTCCAAGGACCAAGTTATTACAGTAATTTGTATGCATGCAGGACACAGTGTAAGTTCCGTGTAGGTAGAGTTTTAAGTTTTATAGTCCTTATCTGATGCTTTCCACCAGAGGAATTGAAAGAAAAGCAATAGGAAGAAAGAGCACAGAACTGGAAAGTTATTGCCAGTAATTTGCTGCCTGAATTTCACCATATCCTTTTGCCTGTCTGAGGCTTGAGACATTGATTAGTAAAATAAAGGGGCTGAAATAAATGACCTCTGTTTCAGTTACCTATTGCATCATAATAAACCACCTCCAAGACTTAGTAGCTTAAAATACCAGTGCTTTATTATTCTTTACAATTGTGTGGGTTAACTGGACTCAGCTGGGCCCACATAGTATAAGCTGAGGTTACTTATGGGATTACGATCAGCTGGGAGCTCATCAAAACGGGTTATCCTCGAGGGCCTCTCTCTTTACCTGGTTTCTTACCATTCAGGCTTCTGCATGGTGACTAGCTTCCAGGAGGACAAGCCCCAGTGAACAAAGGCTTATGAAGTCTTTGGTTGCACCTCACTTGCTAATGTCCCATTGGCTAAAACAAGCCATATGGCAAAGCCCAGAGTCAGTGTGGGAAGGGACTACACAAGGTTGTGAATACAGAGAGTCATGGTTCATTGGGGGCCACTAACGTAACAGCCAATCAAGACCTCTAAAGTGCCAGCACTTGCCACGGACCTAGCATATAGGGCTAGGGTAGGAGTCACAAGCTGAGTATGAACCCCCAGTATGTATGTTTATCCTGCACTGTCTTTTTTATTGTTTCAAAATTCAATAGTCTCACAATTTAAAATCCAAATTTCTAATTTCTCTTGAAAAGTTAGACTAGCTTGCTGTACTGGATCTGCAGGCAACAGTATGCAGGGGTTAAGTAGCAATTACCGTCTTTATATAAAGCATTTACTCTATAGATTGCCACTGTTACCACTGCTCCCTGTTGCCTTATATCTGCAAGCTTTACTCATTTAAGTTGTATGCTTAACCCATATAGATATTTGAGTTTGCAACTCTTGGAACTGTAATGGAGATAACTCATGGTTTCTCTCCTTTTATTAAAACTATATCCCACCTTAAGAGGAAAAAAATACTGATATTATTGGGTCAAATTCCAGGAGCTCAGTAAGATGAAAAAGTTATGTATATGATAGAAGTCATTCCCAAGCTGTTTAAGAGGCAAGCCAAGCCTAAGCTTATCACTTTGCTCTCTCCTCTTCTCAAACAAGAACTCAGACCCTCGGGTATTTTTATTGCTTTAGGCTTGATGCTGACTGGCCATTAGATTTGGTCACAGATAAAGGCAGAAGACCTTGAGTCATATTTTCCCCCCAGTTTTTCAGATAGATCTGCACTGGGGTTTATATGACATGCTAACAGCAAACTGGTACAGGTCCACAATCCCTTAACCAAAAGCCTGAGGTCCGGATATGCTTCAGAATTCAGAATTGTTCAGATTGTACAAAGGTAGTATGATGTACATACTGTATATATAATGTAACACTCCCACTGGGGTCTAAGACAGCATTTCATAATCAAATACATTTATTTTTCTGCAGCAGAGCATATGGGTACCTGTTATCAATGTATAGCCTCTCAGTTCCAAATCCAGCCTTCTTTTCCATGCTGGGAAATACTGGAGTGGGACCCTGTAAATATTTCTCCCCTGCCAGCTGGCACAGTGCTTAGCTTTGTCAATAGAGAGCCCTAGAGGAGAACAGCCAAAGGAAGGGTCTCCTCTTCCTTGTTTCAGAATACTTTCTTTTCCTTCTTGCCTTTGTGGCACACAGTAGCAGATGGTTTGCAGAACTGTATCCCTTTCTCTACACACACACACACACACACACACACACACACACACACACACACACACACACACACACGGCTAGAACATCCAGAGAGTGCCTCCCAGTGAGTTCAGTGGCACCTTAGTGGGCAGTTTCCTGCTTTCCAGCCCCAACCTGTAGCCCCTCAGCAACATCATCCAATGGGCCATAACTATCCTCTCTCTAGCTGAATCTCATCCTAGCAGTGGGGGTGGGAGGGTTCTTCCAAGTTTGTTCCTTCCTTGAGTACTCTGCCTCAGCCCTAAAGGTAGTAGCTTCTCCCTATAACTGCTATTTCTGTATTCTTTAGAATTGTCTTTACCCCCTTAGTACTTAATACCCTGTTACTAGTTAATAATTTTTTATATTAAATTTTCCCAAAAGAGAGTGTGGCAGATGTGAGGGTGTGTGACTTCCAAGACTAGATCGTAAGAGTCATGGGTTCCTCCTTGCTCTTTCTCTCTTGGGTTACTCACTCTGGAGGAAGCAAGCTGCCGTGTCATGATGACACCTAAGCGGCCCTATGGGATGTCCATGTGGTAAGGAACTGAGGCCACCTGCCAACAACCAGCACTAACTTTCCAGACCTGTGAGTGAGCCATCTTGGAAGCCATCTCCTCCTGCCCCAGTTAATCCTTCGGATGACTAGCCCCATTCAAATCTTGACCTCATGAGAGACCCTGAGCCAGGACTACCCATCCAAGCCATTCTTGGACCCCTGCCCCACAGAGGCTGTGTGAGATAATAAATGTTCATTATTTTTAAAGTGCTAAATTTTGAGATAATTTGTTATGCAGCAACAGATAACTAACAGAGGTACCCCCCCAAAAAAGAGCTAGTTCAAAATACTGAACTCAGTTCTCTTTTTGCAGGGGGGCAGGGATCCTAGTTCCCCAACCAGGGATTGAAACTGTGCCCCCTTGGAAGCACAGAGCCTTATCCACTGGACCACCAGGGAAGTCATGAACTCAGTTCTCTTTTTTTAAATTTTATTTATTTATTTATTTTTGGCTGCAATGGGTCTTCGTTGCTACACGCGGGCTTTCTCTAGTTTTGCCGAAAGGGGGCTACTCTTTGTTGCAGTGCGCGGGCTTCTCATTGTGGCGGCTTCTCGTTGCAGAGCACAGGCTCTAGGCGCACGGGCTTCAGTAGTTGTGGCTCGCAAGCTCTAGAGCACAGGCTCAGTAGTTATGGCATACAGGCTTAGTTGCTCCGCGGCATGTGGGATCTTCCCGGACCAGGGTTCGAACCCGTGTCCTTTGCATTGGCAGGCGGATTCTTAACCACTGTGCCACCAGGGAGGTCCCTCAGTTCTCTTAATCAAGGCACTTTTAAACACTTGGTAGGGCTTTTTGTCTTTCCCTTTCTTACAAATACTTTTGAAGGTAAAGGGTGACATTTTTTTCTTTTGGCTGTGTCGGTGTTAGTTGCAACACGCGGGCTCTTCGTTGCGGTGTGTAGGTTTCTCTCTAGTTGTGGCATGAGGGTTATCTCCCCCTAGTTGTGGCGCGTAGGCTCCAGAGCACGTGGGCTCTGTAGTTTGCAGCACATGGGCGTGGCATGTGGGATATTAGTTCCCCAACCAGGGATCAAACCCCTGTTCCCTGCATTGGAAGGCAGATTCTTTACCACTGGACCACCAGGGAAGTCCCAAGGGTGGCATTTTAAAAGGGTATATTTTGACCTGTGCTGGGTTTTCTGAATTCAAATACATTGTAGAGAAGGATAGTGCAGTGAAATTTTGACTTAGCTCATTACCAACTAACGTAAAGAACAAAATTCTCTTGAAGGAGAATCTTGTGAAACCAAAGGAAAGAGAATGTTGGGAAGGAGTATTGAAGGTAGCAGCTCCCTGTTTTATCCACATGGCAAGGTTTCATGCCTTGTCCATCTATGTATAGAATCTAGAAAAAAAGATAGTTATCATGAAATACATATGAGCACATTTATTTGAACTGAAAAACAAAGCCAGACTTTTTCTGAGAGTCTGACTTGGCTCACTGGTTTGATAGGTGGCATAACAATAATAGATGTTAGATGAGGTGAATCTTTAGTTCTATAATTTTTAGGAAAATACATTTAAAGCACATGAGGAAAAACATTTCATCAATTAATGTTTGGCAAACATGTATTACAATTAATATTTGTATCTTCCCAATCCTCTTTTTTTTCTTTAACTTATCAGGTTACTTAAGACCACCAAGTGAAAGAGTACAAAAAGGTTGTATTAGAATAGAATACACTGTGCTGCCATGGCAAATTAACTCTCTGTATCATTCAGAATTCAGTCAGAAAAGCAGAACCACTAAGGGTGTTACTAAGGGGCTTTTTTTTTTTTTTTTTTTTAAACAAGAAGTTGACCTCATGTAATTGTCCAAGCAATCTCTGTAAGATTGCAGTCTTTGCAGTCAATGCTGGATCTTCAAGTCTACAGGGCAGGCAGTCAGGACAAGAAGATGGATGTAAGGTGGGGGAGAGCAGGCATAAGCCAAACTGGAATCCATGAGGACAGATGAAACCTGTGTTAGTTCTTATTGCCCCCGACCTTGGTGGTATGGATGTTCTGCAGAGGCTGGAGCCCTTTGCCAGAGAACTGAACACACACAGGCCTGCCCAGGAATTAAAGAAGCTGAAAGAGGCTTTAGGGGAATGTGGAGTGATTGCAGGCAGGGCGTTTCCTTACGCCAAGGAGGTGAGTGAGCAAGCAGATCAGTGACAATGTATATGGGCTGCAAAATGACTACAGTTTCACTTCCACCTTCCAAATCCCCGCACCAGACCGTTTGGTGGCCCACCCTGATCAGAAACGTAGATGAACAGAATTCAGGGAAATGTAGTTTAGCTTAGTCAAGCTGACATATTACTAAATGTCCACACCCAGGAAACATAGTGACTTTATATACATGTCTTGTTCATACAAGGTCTAATGGAGTCAGCTAGCCCTCCATCTTATAGTTTTCATGGTCTCCAGTATTGCTGGGGCAGAGGGGAAGCTCACCTGCATACTCAGAAACACATTATTCCTGCTCACTATTCATTGGTCAGCGCCTAAGCACGAGGCCCTAAGAAACTGCAAGGGAGGCTGAATTTGGTGAACACAAAGGAATTTTGGTAGATGATGTGTGCTATACCAGTAAAATTAATATTCATTTAATAAATCTTGGTAAAGACTTTTTGGTATATTTCCCAGAAATTGAGAAAGTGACTTTCTCCAGTGAATATACAAAAAAATCATTTTACTAGTCAGGTGGTTTCCAAAACTTTGCTTTCAAAAAAACTGAAGGAAGATTGCATTGAATTTTAATGGTAATTTAAAATAATTTTGCTAACAGACCACTATGTAATATTTGACATAATAACTTGGAAATAATCTTCAAAATTGCATACCATTGCTATGAGAAATGTTCATTCTTATATGAACAAGTCTTCTTAGTACTGACCATGGGCACTGGTTCCTCATTCATGTCTGAAAAAGTAAGTGCGGGGGCCAAAGGCTGAGTGGGGACAGCCTGTGGCCACAGAGGGGACATACCTGTCTTGGGAAGGGCTCATACTTCCCAAGTTCTGAGGGGCAAAGATGCATGGTTTGTGGGGACCAGCTGTAGATACCACAAAAAGATTGTTTTGAAATAGTTGCTGACCAAGAGGACCATCTGGAGGGTCAGGGTGATCTCAACAGGCATGCCTTGTTGGGAGAGTACACCACAGGAAGCCCTAGATTAAGAGGAGGGGGATTTCAGGTAGCTAACCAGAGGAGGTGGTATCTCTCATCTGAGAATAACAACCCCAAAAAGTGCCCCACGAGAGCACTTTGACATGAAATACCTAGGACGTACATGTACCACATTATAACTGGGCAAGTCAAAGCATCTTTTCCCCTGCCTCAGCTTGGGTTCCCCAGAAGCAGACCTTGAGTCGAGGATACTGTAAAGGGATTTATTAAGAAGTGCTCCCAGGAGAAACCTGTTAGAGAGTGAGGAAAGCAAAAAAGGGAAGTTGTGCTCTCAGGCAGAGTTCTACAGAGAGGAGTTTGAGCTGCAGGCTGATCCTGTGTGGTGCTCCAGAATGTAAATTACTCCTCAGAGTTTGTCCTGACTTGAGGGGTGAGAGCTTGGCTTTCCTAGTCCTAGATCAGTCAGTCTGCCCCCAGGCACTTCTGACTGTGCAAAGCATCACCAGCAGGAGGACCATCCTCCAAAGAGTAGTTGGTGTGGGCCTTTAGAAAGGAAAGCACACAGAAGCCAGGAGAAGAGGTTAAAGGAATCTAGGTTTGAACACTAACACCATCTGCTACAGATAATCCTGCAGACTGCTCAAATCTACTTGTAATATTTTACATTAAGTTCACCTCGTTCCGACTGCTTCAAGATTGGGATTGGTTACAATGTCTAGGAGAAAATTTAGAAGAAGAATGTTAGAGGGATGAGCACTAGCCCCCGCTGCTGCAGTTGTTGCCAAGGCTGTAAATAATAATTTGTCATCTTCCTCTCTCTGTGTTCTAGATTTCCTCCTTTACCCTTGACTGTAATGCTTCTGCTGTTGTAGGTGGCTTGCATTGAAGGGTGTCCCAGACCTTTGTCCCTGAGAGGTCTGAGGCCCTGGATACCCATGCCTTTATGAAGCTGGGTTTGCTGTGATTGGCCATTCACCATTACACCTGGCCTGGGAGTACAAGATCTCACTGACCTAGTACCTCTAAGGGACCATACACAGCCCACAGTTCCCACAGGAGAACTGGACAAAGTCCTGCTCTAGCTCTTCTTTGTAATGATGTATTGCATCTACCTGGTCTTCTCTCTCTGAGTCTTCTGTTTCCATTTCTGTCTTATTTCACTTCTGCAGTCCCAGTGTATCCATATTAGTTTCCTGTGGCTATCACAACAAATGACCATAAACTTGGTGGCTTAAAACAACAGAAATTTATCCTCTCACTGTTCTGGAGACCAGAAGTCTGAAATCAAGGTGTGGGCAGGACCATATTCCCTCAGAGTAAGAGTTCTTTATATATTTTGGATATTAATTTCTTATCAAATATATAATTTTAAAATATTTTCTCCAATATTTTCACTCTGTTGATAGTATCCTTTGATGCGCAAAAGTTATAAATTTTTTTGTAAATATTTTTCTTTTGTTGCCTGTACTTTGGGTGTCATAGCCAAGACATTACTGCCAAATCCAATCTCATGAAGCTTTTTCCCTGTTTCCTTCTAAGAGTTGTATAGTTTTAGCTCTTAAATTTAGGTCTTTGATCTCTTTTGAGTTCATTTTTGTGTATGGTGTAAGGTAAGGGTCCAACCTCATTCTTTTGCCTTTTTTACCTCTTCCAGTTTCTGGTGGTTCCTGGTTCCTTTTCTTGTGGCAGCGTAATTCCAGTTTCTATCTTTGTCTTCACATGGCCTTCTTCTCTTTGTCTCTGTGTTTCTCCTCTGTGTCTGTATCTTGTAAGAAACCCATCATCGGCCCACCCTAATCCAAGATGATCTTAGCTTGAGATCTTTAATTGCATCTACAAAGACACGATTCCAAATAAGGTCACATTCTGAGATTCTGGGTAGGAATATTTTGGGAGGCCGCTCTTCAACCCACTACAATGTCCATTCTAATCTCCTTTGCTATAAGCAATTTTATTACCAATCCTTTTGTTCCTTTTCCTTAGAACAATCTTTAGCATCCTCTGCCACATCCCATTTAAAGCACTCCTCTCAACCCAGTGAGCACCAAGTCCTGATCTATTGGCTTTTTAGCTTATCTATTCATTATTTTCTTAGTGGTTGTTCCAGGGATTGCAATATACCTCCTTAACTTTTCAATTTACTTAGAATTAATATTTTAACACTTCACCTAATATACAGAAACCTGGCAACTGTATGGATCCATTTATCCCTTCCCATCTTTTATGCCATATATGTCATAGGTATTATGTCTACATACATTATAAACCTCACAAGGCAAAGCTATACGTTTTGCTTTAAGCAGTATTATGTATTTCTCTTAAAAGTCAGAGGGAATAAAATAGTCTTTTATGTGTTAACCCAGTTATTTACCATTTGTGATTCTCTTTATTCTTTCCTGCATATCCAGTTTTCCATCTGGTGTCATTTCCTTTTAGTCTGAAGACTTCACCATTTTTTGCAGTACCTCCCTGCTGACAGTGAATTCTTTTGGTTTTTCTTTTATCTGAAAATGCCTTTATTCATCATTTCTTGAAGGATATTTTAGCTAGATTTAGAATTCTAGGTTAAGAAGTTTTTCTTTCCACCCTTAAAGATGTTGGTTTTCTATTATATTAGGTTCCTGGGGCTCCTATAACAAATTACCACAAACTTCATGACTTAGAGCAACAGAAATATATTCTTTCACAGTTCTGAAGGCCAGAAGTTCAAAATCAAGGTGTGGGCAGGGCCACACTCCCTCCAAAGGCTCTAGAGAAGCATCCTTCTGTGCCTCTTCTAGCTTCTGGTTGTTCCAGGCATTGTTTGGCTTGTAGTTTCATAACTCCAGTCTCTCCCTCCCTCTTTACATGGCCTCCTGTGTTTCTGCTCTTCTTTTTTTTTTTTTTTTTTTTTTTTTGTGGTACGCAGTCCTCTCACTGTTGTGGCCTCTCCCGTTGCGGAACACAGGCTCCAGTCGCTCA
>NC_041215.1:3499582-3501287 GCF_002837175.3 Physeter macrocephalus
TTTTCACTCTGTTGATAGTATCCTTTGATGCGCAAAAGTTATAAATTTTTTTGTAAATATTTTTCTTTTGTTGCCTGTACTTTGGGTGTCATAGCCAAGACATTACTGCCAAATCCAATCTCATGAAGCTTTTTCCCTGTTTCCTTCTAAGAGTTGTATAGTTTTCACTCTGTTGATAGTATCCTTTGATGCGCAAAAGTTATAAATTTTTTTGTAAATATTTTTCTTTTGTTGCCTGTACTTTGGGTGTCATAGCCAAGACATTACTGCCAAATCCAATCTCATGAAGCTTTTTCCCTGTTTCCTTCTAAGAGTTGTATAGTTTTAGCTCTTAAATTTAGGTCTTTGATCTCTTTTGAGTTCATTTTTGTGTATGGTGTAAGGTAAGGGTCCAACCTCATTCTTTTGCCTTTTTTACCTCTTCCAGTTTCTGGTGGTTCCTGGTTCCTTTTCTTGTGGCAGCGTAATTCCAGTTTCTATCTTTGTCTTCACATGGCCTTCTTCTCTTTGTCTCTGTGTTTCTCCTCTGTGTCTGTATCTTGTAAGAAACCCATCATCGGCCCACCCTAATCCAAGATGATCTTAGCTTGAGATCTTTAATTGCATCTACAAAGACACGATTCCAAATAAGGTCACATTCTGAGATTCTGGGTAGGAATATTTTGGGAGGCCGCTCTTCAACCCACTACAATGTCCATTCTAATCTCCTTTGCTATAAGCAATTTTATTACCAATCCTTTTGTTCCTTTTCCTTAGAACAATCTTTAGCATCCTCTGCCACATCCCATTTAAAGCACTCCTCTCAACCCAGTGAGCACCAAGTCCTGATCTATTGGCTTTTTAGCTTATCTATTCATTATTTTCTTAGTGGTTGTTCCAGGGATTGCAATATACCTCCTTAACTTTTCAATTTACTTAGAATTAATATTTTAACACTTCACCTAATATACAGAAACCTGGCAACTGTATGGATCCATTTATCCCTTCCCATCTTTTATGCCATATATGTCATAGGTATTATGTCTACATACATTATAAACCTCACAAGGCAAAGCTATACGTTTTGCTTTAAGCAGTATTATGTATTTCTCTTAAAAGTCAGAGGGAATAAAATAGTCTTTTATGTGTTAACCCAGTTATTTACCATTTGTGATTCTCTTTATTCTTTCCTGCATATCCAGTTTTCCATCTGGTGTCATTTCCTTTTAGTCTGAAGACTTCACCATTTTTTGCAGTACCTCCCTGCTGACAGTGAATTCTTTTGGTTTTTCTTTTATCTGAAAATGCCTTTATTCATCATTTCTTGAAGGATATTTTAGCTAGATTTAGAATTCTAGGTTAAGAAGTTTTTCTTTCCACCCTTAAAGATGTTGGTTTTCTATTATATTAGGTTCCTGGGGCTCCTATAACAAATTACCACAAACTTCATGACTTAGAGCAACAGAAATATATTCTTTCACAGTTCTGAAGGCCAGAAGTTCAAAATCAAGGTGTGGGCAGGGCCACACTCCCTCCAAAGGCTCTAGAGAAGCATCCTTCTGTGCCTCTTCTAGCTTCTGGTTGTTCCAGGCATTGTTTGGCTTGTAGTTTCATAACTCCAGTCTCTGCCTCCCTCTTTACATGGCCTTCTGTGTTTCTGCTCTTCTTTTTTTTTTTTTTTTTTTTTTTTGTGGTACGCAGTCCTCTCACTGTTGTGGCCTCTCCC
>NC_041215.1:3505914-3520433 GCF_002837175.3 Physeter macrocephalus
CTTTTTTTTTTTTTTTTTTTTTTTGTGGTACGCAGTCCTCTCACTGTTGTGGCCTCTCCCGTTGCGGAACACAGGCTCCAGACGCTCAGGCTCAGCGGCCATGGCTCACGGGCCTAGCCGCTCCGTGGTATGTGGGATCTTCCTGGACCGCGGCACGAACCCGTGTCCCCTGCATCGGCAGGCGCCACCAACCAGGGAAGAGCAGGGAAGCCCTCTGCTCTTCTTATAAGGACACTTGTCATTGGATTTAGGTCCCACCTGGTTAATCCACAGTGATCTCATCTCAAGATCCTTAATTGTATCTGTATTCCACAGTGCTCTCATCTCAAGATCCTTAATTGTATCTGTAAAGACCCTTTTCCAAATAAGTTCACATTCGCAAGTACCCAGGGGTTAGGACTTAGACACATTTTTTTTTAACTGAGATATGGTAACATATAACATATAAAATGTTATATGGTAACATATAAAATATATTAGTTTCAGGTTTACAACATAGTAATTCAATGTTTGTATTTATCGCAGAATGATCACCACAATAAGACTAGTTAAGCCACACATAATTACAGTTTTTTTTCTTGTGATGAGAACTTTTAAGATCTACTCTCTTAGCAACTTTCAGATACACAATACAATTATAGTCACCATGCTGTATGTTATATCTCATGATTTATTTTATAACTGGAAGTTTGTACCTCTTGCCCATCTTCACCCCATTTTGCCTATCCTTCATCCCCTGCCTCTGGCAACTGCCAATCTGTTCTCTGTATCTTGCGTTCAGTTCTTTGTAATTTTTTAGATTCCACATGATTATGTGATATTTGTCTTTCTCTGTCTGACTTATATTAGTTAGCATAATGCCTTCAAGGTCCATCCATGTTGTCACAAATGGAAGGATTTTCTCATTTTTAATGGCTGAATAATATTTCATTGTGTGTGTGTATGTGTGTATCAAAACTTCTTTATCTATTCATTCATTAATTGACATTGAGGTTTCTCCATGTCTTGGCTATTTTAAATAATGCTGCTATGAACATTGGGGTGCAGATGTCTTTTTGAGTTAGTGTTTTCGTTTCCTTTGGATATATTCCCAGAAGTGGAATTGCTGGATCATTGGTATTTCAGTTTTTATTGGGAGGGGATCCTCCATACTGTTTTCCATAGTGGCTATACCAGTTTACAGTCTTGCCAGCGATACACAAGCGTTCCCATTTCTTTACATCCTCACCAGCATTTATCTCTTATCTTTTTGATGATAGCAATTCCAACAGGTGATATCTCATTGTCGTTTTTTGCCTGTATTTAATTTTTTTTTTTTTTTTTTGACACACCGCGCAGCTTGTGGGATCTTAGTTCCCCGATCAGGGATTGAACCTGGGCCCTCGGCAATGAAAGTGCAGAGTCCTAACCACTGGACCTCCAGGGAATTCTCTCACCCATTTTTTAATTGGATTGTTATTTTGTTATCGCATTATATGAGTTCTTTATTTTGGATATTTATCCCTTATCAGATGTATGGTTTACAAATATTTTTACCCATTCTGTACATTATCTTTTCATTTTGTTGATTGTTTCTTTTGCCACGCAGAAGCTTTTTTAGTTTGATGAAGTCCCACTTGTTTGGTTTTTATTTTGTTGATTGTGCTTTATTTATCCAAAAATATCATTGCCAAGACCCATGTCAAGGAGCTTTTTCCCTGTGTTTTCTTCTAAGAGTTTTGTGGCTTCAGGTCATATGTTACGACTTTAATCCATTTTAAGTTAATTGTTGTGAGTAGTATAACACAGGGATCTAGATTCATTCTTTTACATGTGAATTTTCCCAGCACCATTAATTAAAAAGACTCTCTTTCCTCCATTGACTATTCTTGGCTCTTTTATCAAATATTAGTTGACTGTGTATGGTTGGGTTTATTTCTAATTTCTCAGTTCTGGCCCATTGATCTATGTGTCTGTTTTTATTATTATAGCTCTGCAATATAGTTTGAAAGCAGGGTGCATGATGCCTCCAGCTATGTTCTTCTTTCTCAAGATTGCTTTGGTTTTTCAGGTCTTTTGTGACTCCATACAAATTTTAGGACTGTTCTATTTCTGTGAAAAATACCATCGGAATTTTGATAGGGGTTGCATTGAATCTGTCGATTGCTTTGGGTAGTATGGACATTTTAACAATATTAATTCTTCTGATCCATAAGCATGAAATATCTTTCCATTTATTTGTGTCTTCTTCAATTTCTTTCATCAATGTTGTATAGTTTGCAGTGTACAAGTCTTTCAAAAGCTTCTGCACAGCAAAGGAAACCATCAACAAAATGAAAAGGCAACCTACTGAATGGGAGAAAATATTTGCAAATCACATATCTAATAAGGAGTTAATATTAAAAATACATAAAGAACTCATACAACTCAATAGCAAAACAAAAACAGAAACAAAACAAACAACCTGATTAAAAAATGAGCAGAGAATCTGAATAGACAGTTTCCCAAAGAAGACATACAGATGGCCAAGTGCATGAAAAGACAAGTGTTGGCAAGGACATGAAGAAAAGGGAATCTTGTGCACTGTTCTTTTTTTTTTTTTTTTTTTTTTTGTGGTACGCAGTCCTCTCACTGTTGTGGCCTCTCCCGTTGCGGAACACAGGCTCCAGACGCTCAGGCTCAGCGGCCATGGCTCACGGGCCTAGCCGCTCCGTGGTATGTGGGATCTTCCTGGACCGCGGCACGAACCCGTGTCCCCTGCATCGGCAGGCGCCACCAACCAGGGAAGAGCAGGGAAGCCCTCTGCTCTTCTTATAAGGACACTTGTCATTGGATTTAGGTCCCACCTGGTTAATCCACAGTGATCTCATCTCAAGATCCTTAATTGTATCTGTAAAGACCCTTTTCCAAATAAGTTCACATTCGCAAGTACCCAGGGGTTAGGACTTAGACACATTTTTTTTTAACTGAGATATGGTAACATATAACATATAAAATGTTATATGGTAACATATAAAATATATTAGTTTCAGGTTTACAACATAGTAATTCAATGTTTGTATTTATCGCAGAATGATCACCACAATAAGACTAGTTAAGCCACACATAATTACAGTTTTTTTTCTTGTGATGAGAACTTTTAAGATCTACTCTCTTAGCAACTTTCAGATACACAATACAATTATAGTCACCATGCTGTATGTTATATCTCATGATTTATTTTATAACTGGAAGTTTGTACCTCTTGCCCATCTTCACCCCATTTTGCCTATCCTTCATCCCCTGCCTCTGGCAACTGCCAATCTGTTCTCTGTATCTTGCGTTCAGTTCTTTGTAATTTTTTAGATTCCACATGATTATGTGATATTTGTCTTTCTCTGTCTGACTTATATTAGTTAGCATAATGCCTTCAAGGTCCATCCATGTTGTCACAAATGGAAGGATTTTCTCATTTTTAATGGCTGAATAATATTTCATTGTGTGTGTGTATGTGTGTATCAAAACTTCTTTATCTATTCATTCATTAATTGACATTGAGGTTTCTCCATGTCTTGGCTATTTTAAATAATGCTGCTATGAACATTGGGGTGCAGATGTCTTTTTGAGTTAGTGTTTTCGTTTCCTTTGGATATATTCCCAGAAGTGGAATTGCTGGATCATTGGTATTTCAGTTTTTATTGGGAGGGGATCCTCCATACTGTTTTCCATAGTGGCTATACCAGTTTACAGTCTTGCCAGCGATACACAAGCGTTCCCATTTCTTTACATCCTCACCAGCATTTATCTCTTATCTTTTTGATGATAGCAATTCCAACAGGTGATATCTCATTGTCGTTTTTTGCCTGTATTTAATTTTTTTTTTTTTTTTTTGGACACACCGCGCAGCTTGTGGGATCTTAGTTCCCCGATCAGGGATTGAACCTGGGCCCTCGGCAATGAAAGTGCAGAGTCCTAACCACTGGACCTCCAGGGAATTCTCTCACCCATTTTTTAATTGGATTGTTATTTTGTTATCGCATTATATGAGTTCTTTATTTTGGATATTTATCCCTTATCAGATGTATGGTTTACAAATATTTTTACCCATTCTGTACATTATCTTTTCATTTTGTTGATTGTTTCTTTTGCCACGCAGAAGCTTTTTTAGTTTGATGAAGTCCCACTTGTTTGGTTTTTATTTTGTTGATTGTGCTTTATTTATCCAAAAATATCATTGCCAAGACCCATGTCAAGGAGCTTTTTCCCTGTGTTTTCTTCTAAGAGTTTTGTGGCTTCAGGTCATATGTTACGACTTTAATCCATTTTAAGTTAATTGTTGTGAGTAGTATAACACAGGGATCTAGATTCATTCTTTTACATGTGAATTTTCCCAGCACCATTAATTAAAAAGACTCTCTTTCCTCCATTGACTATTCTTGGCTCTTTTATCAAATATTAGTTGACTGTGTATGGTTGGGTTTATTTCTAATTTCTCAGTTCTGGCCCATTGATCTATGTGTCTGTTTTTATGCCAATATCATACTGTTTTGATTACTATAGCTTTATACTATAGTTTGAAATCAGACCATGTGATGCCTTTCATTTTGTTCTTTCTCTGGACTGCTTGGATATTTGGGGTCTTTTGTGGTTCCTTACAAAATTTTTTTTCTACTTCTGTAAAAAATGCCATTGGAATCTTGATAGGGATTGCATTGAATCTATAGATGACTTTGGGTAGTATGAACATTTTAACAATATTAATCTTCCAATCAGTAAACATAGGATACCTTTCCATTTATTTGTGTCTTCTTCAACTTTTTACATCAGCATCTTGTAGTTTTCAGATTAGAGCCCTTTCGTCTCCTTGGTTAAGTTTATTCCTACTATTTTATTGTTTTTGATGCCTCTGTAAATGGGATTGTTTTCTTTATTTTTCAGATAACTCCTTCTTACTATGTAAAAACACTACTACTTTTGGCACATGAATTTTGTATCCTGCATCTTTACTGAATTCATTGATTGGATTTAACAGTTTTTTGGTGGAGTCTTTAGGATTTTCTATATATAAAATGTCATGTGCAGAGAGATAATTTCACTTCTTCCTTTCCGTTTCTGATACCTTTAATTTATTTTTCTTGCCAGATTGATCTGGCAGGGACTTCCAGTGCTGTGTTGAATAGGAGTGGTGAGATTAGGTACCCTTGTCTTGTTCCTGATCTTAGAGGAGAAGCTTTCACCATTGAGTGTATTAGCTGTAGGCTTATCATATATAGCCTTTACTATGTTTAGGTACATTCTTCCTGTATGTAATTTGTTAAGAGGGTTTATCATGAACAGATGTTAAATTTTGTCAAATGCTTCTTCTGTGTCTATAGAGATGTTAATATGATCTTTCTTCAATTCTATTAATGTGATGTATCACTTGAATTGATTTGTATATGTTGAAGCATCCTTACGTCACAAATATAAATCTCATTTGATTATGATGAATGACCCTTTTAATGTGCTGCTGAATTCAGTTTGCTAGTATTTTATTGAGAATTTTTGCATCTATATTCATCAGGGATATTGGTTTGTAGTTTCCTTCTCTGATAGTGTCCTTTTCTGGTTTTGGCCGAGATGATGCTGGCCAAACTTTGGGAGTGTTCCCTCTTTGATTTTTTTGTAAGAGTTTGAGAAAGATTGGCATTAATTCTTCTTTGAATGTTTGGTAGAACCAAATGAAGTTATCTGGTTGTGGACTTGGTTCTTGGGAGGTTTTTGATTAGTGATTCCATCTCTGTTGAGGTTTTGTGTTTCTTCATGATTCATTCTTGTTAGGTTGCATGTTTCTAGGAATTTATCGATTTCTTCTAGGTTGTACAATTTTTTGCTGTATAATTGCTCATAGTAGTCTCTAATGATCCTTTGTATTTCTGTGGTGTCAGTTGTAATGTCTCCTCTTTTATTTCTGATTTTATTTATTTGAGTTCTCTCTTCTTGGTGAATCTAACTAAAGGTTTGTCAATTTTGTTTATGTTTTCTAAAAAAACAGCTCTTAGTTTCATTAACCTTTTCTATTGTCTTTTTAGTCTCTATTTCATTTATTTCTGCTCTAGTCTTTATTTCCTTTCTTCTGCTAACTTTGGGCTCAGTTTGTTCTTTTTCTAGTTCCTTAAGGCATAGAGTTAGGTTGTTTATTTGGGATCTTTCTTGCTTCTTAATGTAGGCATTTATTGCTTCTAAGAACTTCCCTCTTAGAACTGCTTCTGCTGCATCCCATAAGGTTTGGTATGTTGTGTTTCCATTTTTGTTTGTCTCAAGATACTTTTTAATTTCCTCTTTAATTTCTTCTTTGATATATTGCTTGTTCAGGAAAGTGTTAATTTCCATGTATTCATGAATTTTCCAGTTTTTCACTTGTTATTTTCTACTTTCATGCTATTGTGGTCAGAGAAGATACTTGGTATGATTTCAGTCTTCTTGAATATGATAAGACTTGTTTTTTGGCCTAACATATGGTCTATCCTAGAAAATGTTCTGTGTATTCTGGTGTTGTCAGATAGAATGTTCTATGTATATCTGTCAGGTCCATTTGATAGTGTTCAAATCTACTGTTTCTGTATTGATTTTCTGTCTGGATGATCTATTCATTGATGGAAGTAGAGTTTGTTTTATTATTAATTTTTATTGACTTATAGTTGCTTTATAATATTGTGTTAGTTTCTGCTGTACAACATAGTGAAGCAGCTATATGTATACCTATATCCCCTCTTTTTTGGATTTCCTTCCCATTTAGGTCTCCACAGAGCACTGAGTAGAGTTCCCTGAGCTATACAGTAGGTTCTCATTAGTTATCTATTTTATACATAGTATCAATAGTGTATATATGTCAATCCCAATCTCGCAATTCATCCCACCCCCTCCTTGGTATTCATACATTTGATTTCTATATCTGTGTCTCTATTTCTGCTTTGTAAATAAAATTGTCTATACCAGTTTTTTCAGATTCCACATATATGCGTTAATATACGATATTTGTCTTTCTCTTTCTGACTTACTTCACTGTGTATGACAGTCTCTAGGTCCATCCACGTCTCTACAAGTTATGCAATTTTGTTCCTTTTTATGGCTGAGTAATACTCCATTGTATATATGTACCACATCGTCTTTATCCATTCCTCTGTTGATGGACATTTAGGTTGCTTCCATGACCTGGCTATCGTAAATAGTGCTGCAATGAACATTGGGGTACAAGTATCTTTTTGAGTTATGGTTTTCTCTGGGTATATGCCCAGTAATGGGATTGCTGGGTCATATGGTAGTTCTATTTTTAGTTTTTTAAGGAGCCTCCATACTGTTCTCCATAGTGACTGTATCAATTTACATTCCCACCAACAGTGTATGAGGGTTCCCTTTTCTCCACACCCTCTCCAGCATCTGTTGTTTGTAGGTTTTTTGATGATGGCCATTCTGACCGGTGTGAGGTGATACTTCATTGTAGTTTTGATTTGCATTTCTCTAATAATTAGTGATGTTGAGCATCTTTTCATGTGTTTGTTAACCATCTGTATGTCTTCTTTGGAGAAATGTATATGTAGGTCTTCCACCCATTTTTTGATTGGGTTTTTTTTTTGTTTGTTTGTTTGTTTTTTGTGCGGTATGCGGGCCTCTCACTGTTGTGGCCTCTCCCGTTGCGGAGCACAGGCTCCGATGCGCAGGCTCAGTGGCCATGGCTCACAGGCCCAGCCGCTCCGCGGCACGTGGGATCTTCCTGGACCGGGGCACGAACCCGTGTTCCCTACATCGGCAGAAGACTCTCAATCACTGCGCCACCAGGGAAGCCCCAAGGTTGTTTGTTTTTTTGATATTGAGCTGCATAAGCTGCTTGTATTAATCCTTTGTCAGTTGCTTCATTTGCAGATATTTTCTTCCATTCTGAGGGTTGTCTTTTTGTCTTGTTTATGGTTTCCTTTGCTGTGCAAAAGCTTTTAAGTTTAATTAGGTCCCATTTGTTTATTTTTGTTTTTATTCTCATTAGGAGGTGGGTCAAAAAAGATCTTGCTGTGATTTATGTCAAAGAGTGTTCTGCCTGTGTTTTCCTCTAAGAGTTTGATAGTGTCTGGCCTTACATTTAGGTCTTTCATTCATTTTGAGCTTATTTTTGTGTATGGTGTTAGGGAGTGTTCTAATTTCATTCTTTTACATGTAGCTGTCCAGTTTTCCCAGTACCACGTATTGAAAAGTCTGTTTTTGCTCCATTGTATACTGTGGCCTCCTTTGTCATAGATTAGGTGACCATAGGTGTGTGAGTTTATCTCTGGGCTTTCTATTCCATTCCATTGATCTATATTTCTGTTTTTGTGCCAGTACCATACTGTCTTGATTACTGTAGCTTTGTAGTGTAGTCTGAAGTCAGGGAGCCTGATTCCTCCAGCTCCATTTTTTTTTTCCCTCAAGATTGCTTTTGCTATTCGAGGTCTTTGTGTTTCCATGCACAAAATTATAAAAAAATTTTCTAGTTCTGTGGAAAATGCCATTGGTAATTTGATAGGGATTGCATTGAATCTGTATGTTTGGCTAGTACAGTCATTTTCACAATATTGATTCTTCGAATCCAGGAACATGGTATATCTCTCCGTCTGTGTCATCTTTGATTTCTTTCATCAGTGTCTTAGAGTTTTCTGCCTACAGGTCTTTTGCCTCCTTAAGTAGGTTTATTCCTAGGATTTTATTCTTTTTGTTGCAACAGTAAATGGGATTGTTTGCTTAATTTCTCTTTCTCATCTTTTGTTGTTAGTGTATAAGAATGCAAGAAATTTCTGTGTATTAATTTTTGTATCCTGTGACTTTACTAAATTCACTGATTAGCTCTAGTAGTTTTCTGGTGGCATCTTTAGGATTTTCTATGTATAGTATCATGTCATCTGCAGTGACAGTTTTACTTCTTCTTTGCCAATTTGGATTCCTTTTATTTCTTTTTCTTCTCTTATTGCCGTGGCTAGGACTTCCAAAACTGTGTTGAATAATAGTGGTGAAAGTGGGCACCCTTGTCTTATTCCTGATTTTTTTTTTAAGATTTATTTTTTATTTATTTTATTTTTACTTTTGGCTTTGTCAGGTCTTAGTTGCAGCGCGCAGGCTCTCCATTGAGGCACACGGGCTTCTCTCTAGTTGTGGCACGCAGTTTTTCTCTTCTCTAGTATGGTGTGCGGGCTCCAGTGCACATGGGCTCCAGAACACATGGGTTCTGTAGTTTGTGGCACGCAGGCTCTCTAGTTGAGGCGCGCGAGCTCAGTAGTTGTGGCGCGCGGGCTTAGTTGCCCCACAGCATGTGGACTCTTAGTTCTCTGACCAGAGATTGAACCCGTGTCCCCTGCATCGTGAGGTAGATACTTTACCACTGGACCACCAGGGAAGTCCCTTGTTCCTGGTTTTAGAGGAAATGCTTTCAGTTTTTCACCATTGAGAATAATGTTTGTTGTGGGTTTGTCATATATGGCCTTTATTATGTTGAGGTAGGTTCCCTCTATGCCCACTTTCTGTAGAGTTTTTATCATAAATGGGTGTTGAATTTTGTCAAAAGCTTTTTCTGCATCTATTGAGATGATCATATGGTTTTTATTATTCAGTTTGTTAATATGGTGTATGATATTGATGATCTATCCAGTGATGCAAGTGGAGTATTAAAGTCCCCTACTCTTATTGTAGTGCTTTCCATTTCTCTTTTTAGGTCTGTTAATATTTGCTTTATATTTTTAGGTACTCCAATGTTGGGTGCATAAATATTTACAAATGTTATGTCCTCTTTTTGGTTGATCCCTTTATCCTTCTTTGTCTCTTAATAGTCTTTGTCTTAAAAGTCTATCTTGTCAGATATAAGTATAGCTACCCTCCGCTTTCTTTTGGTTTCCATTTACATGGAATATCTTTTTCCATCCCTTCACTTTCAGTTTATGTGTATCCTTACATCTGAAGTGAGTCTCTTGTAGGCTGCATATAGATGGGTCTTGCTTTTTTATCCATGCAGCCATTCTGTGACTTTAGTTGGAGAATTTGGTCCATTTCCATTTAAACTAATTTTTGACAGATACGTACTTATTGCCATTTTGTTACTTGCTTTTTTTTTTTGTAATTCTTCTGTTTTTTCCTTCTTCTCTTGCTCTCTTTTGTGATTTGATGGTTTTCTGTAGTGGTATGCTTAAATTCCTTTATCTTTTGTGTATCTACTATAGGTTTTTGCTTTCTAGTTATGATGAGTCTTACACAAAATAACTAATTATATTTACAACAGTCTGTTTCAAGTTGATAGCAACTTAAGTTTGAATGCATTCTAAAGCTCTGCAGTTTTACTCTCCTCCACCATTTTTCATGTTTTTGATGTCACAATTTACACCTTTTTATCTTGTGTATCCCAGAACAAATTATCGTAGTTATAGTTATTTGTACTACTTTTGTATTTTAACCTTTATACTAACTTTATCAGTGATTAACCCACCACCTTCACAAGATTAGATTATTCTGAATTTTACTCTATATTTATCTTTGCCAGTGAGGTTTATACTTTCCTATATTTTCTTGTTACTAATTATACCCTTTCATTTCAGCTTAAAGAAGTCCCTTTAATATTTCTTGTAAGGCCAGTTTAGTGGTGATGAACTCCTTTAGCTTTTGCATATTTGAAAAACTCTTTATCTCTTCTTCAATTCTACATGAAATCTTTGCCAAGTAGAGTATTCTTGGTTAGCTTTTTTTTTCTTTTGGCCCTTTGAATATACCATGCCACTTCCTTCCAGCCTACAAGGTTTCTGCTGAAAAATCTACTCATAGGCTTATGGGGGTTCTCTTGTATGTAACAAGTTGTTTTTCTCTTGCTTTTTTTTTTTTTTAACATCTTTATTGGAGTATAACTGTTTTACAATGGTGTGTTAGTTTCTGCTTTATAACAAACTGAATCAGTTATACCTATACACATGTTCCCATATCTCTTCCCTCTTGCGTATCCCTCCCTCCCATCCTCTCTATCTCACTCCTCTAGGTGGTCACAAAGCACTGAGCTGATCTCCCTGTGCTATGCGGCTGCTTCCCACTAGCTATCTATTTTACATTTGGTACTGTATATATGTCCATGCCACTCTCTCACTTCGTCACAGCTTACCCTTCCCCCTCCCCACATCCTCAAGTCCATGCTATAGTAGGTCTCTGTTTTATTCCCATCCTGCCCCTAGTCTCTTCATGACATTTTTTTTTCTTAGATTCCATATATATGTGTTAGCATACGGTATTTATTTTTCTCCTTCTGACTTACTTCACTCTGTATGACAGACTCCAGGTCTGTCCATCTCATTACAAATAACTCAGTTTCATTTCTTTTTATGACTGAGTAATATTCCATTGTATATATGTGCCACATCTTCTTTATCCATTCATCTGTTGATGGACACTTAGGTTGCTTCCATGTCCGGGCTATTGTAAATACAGCTGTAATGAACATATTGGTACATGACTCTTTCTGAATTATGGTTTTCTCAGGGTATATGCCCAATAGTGGGATTGCAGGGTCGTATGGTAGTTCTATTTGTAGTTTTTTAAGGAACCTCCATACTGTTCTCCATAGTGGCTGTATCAATTTACATTCCCACCAACAGTGCAAGAGTGTTCCCTTTTCTCCACACCCTCTCCAGCATTTATTGTTTCTAGAGTTTTTGATGATGGCCAATCTGACCGGTGTGAGATGATATCTCATTGTCATTTTGATTTGCATTTCTCTAATGATTAAGATGTTGAGCATTCTTTCATGTGTTTGTTGGCGATCTGTATATCTTCTTTGGAGAAATGTCTATTTAGTTCTTCTGCCCATTTTTGGATTGGGTTGTTTGTTTTTTTGTTATTGAGCTGCAAGAGTTGCTTATAAATTTTGGATATTAATCCTTTGTCAGTTGCTTAATTTGCAAATATTTTCTCCCATTCTGAGGGTTGTCTTTTGGTATTGTTTATGGTATCCTTTGCTGTGCAAAAGCTTTTAAGTTTCATTAGGTCCCATTTGTTTATTTTTGTTTTTATTTCCATTTCTCTAGGAGATGGGTCAAAAAGGATCTTGCTGTGATTTATGTCATAGAGTGTTCTGCCTATGTTTTCCTCTAAGAGTTTGATAGTGTCTGGCCTTACATGTAGGTCTTTAACCCATTTTGAGTTTATTCTTGTGTGTGGGGTTAGGGAGTGTTCTAATTTCCTACTTTTACATGTAGCTGTCCAGTTTTCCCAGAACCACTTATTGAAGAGACTGTCTTTTCTCCACGGTATATCCTTGCCTCCTTTATCAAAGATAAGGTGACCATATGTGTGTGGGTTTATCTCTGGGATTTCTATCCTGTTCCATTGATCTGTATTTCTGTTTTTGTGCCAGTACCATACTGTCTTGATTACTGTAGCCTTGTAGTATAATCTGAAGTCAGGGAGCCTGATTCCTCCAGCTCCATTTTTCGTTCTCAAGATTGCTTTGGCTATTCGGGGTCTTTTGTGTTTCCATACAAATTGTGAAATTTTTTTTCCTAGTTCTGTAAAAAATGCCAGTGGTAGTTTGATAGGGATTGCATTGAATCTGTAGATTGCTTTGGGTAGTAGAGTCATTTTCACAATGTTGATTCTTCCAATCCAAGAACATGGTATATCTCTCCATCGATGTGTATCATCTTTAATTTCTTTCATCAGTGTCTTATAATTTTCTGCATACAGGTCTTTTGTCTCCTTAAGTAGGTTTATTCCTAGATATTTTATTCTTTTTGTTGCAATGGTAAATGGGAGTGTTTTCTTAATTTCACTCTCAGATTTTTCATCATTAGTGTATAAGAATGCCAGAGATTTCTGTGCATTCATTTTGTATCCTGCTACTGTACCAAATTCATTAATTAGTTCTAGTAGTTTTCTGGTAGCATCTTTGGGATTCTCTATGTATAGTATCATGTCATCTGCAAACAGTGACAGCTTTACTTCTTCTTTTCCGATTCGGATTCCTTTTATTTATTTTTCTTCTCTGATTGCTGTGGCTAGAACTTCCAAAACTACGTTGAATAAGAGTGGTGAGAGTGGGCAACCTTGTCTTGTTCCTGATCTTAGTGGAAATGGTTTCAGTTTTTCACCATTGAGAACAATGCTGGCTGTGGGTTTGTCATATATGGCCTTTATTATGTTGAGTTTAATCACAGTTTCAATTTCAGTGCTTGTGATTGGTCTGTTCATATTTTCTATTCCTTCCTGGTTCAGTCTCGGCAGGTTGTGCATTTCTAAGAATTTGTCCATTTCTTCCAGGTTGTCCATTTTATTGGCATAGAGTTGCTTGTAGTAATCTCTCATAATCTTTTGTATTTCTGCAGTGTCCGTTGTTAAGTCTCCTTTTTCATTTCTAATTCTGTTGATTTGAGTCTTCTACCTTTTTTTCTTGATGAGTCTGGCTAATGGTTTATCAATTTTGTTTATCTTCTCAAAGAACCCGTTTTTAGTTTTATTGATCTTTGCTATCGTTTCCTTTATATCTTTTTCATTTATTTCTGATCTGATCTTTATGATTTCTTTCCTTCTGCTAATATTGGGGTTTGTTTGTTCTTCTTTCTCTAATTGCTTTAGGTGCAAAGTTAGGTTGTTTATTCGAGATGTTTCCTGTTTCTTAAGGTAGGATTGTATTGCTATAAACTTCCCTCTTAGAACTGCTTTTGCTGCATCCCATAGGTTTTGGGTCGTCGTGTCTCCATTGTCATTTGTTTCTAAGTATTTTTTGATTTCCTCTTTGATTTCTTCAGTGATCACTTCGTTATTAAGTAGTGTATTGTTTAGCCTCCATGTGTTTGTATTTTTTACAGATCTTTTCCTGTAATTGATATCTAGTCTCATAGCGTTGTGGTCAGAAAAGATACTTGATATGATTTCAATTTTCTTAAATTTGCCAAGGCTAGATTTGTGACCCAATATATGATCTATCCTGGAGAATGTTCCATGAGCACTTGAGAAAAATGTGTATTCTGTTGTTTTTGGATGGAATGTCCTATAAATATCAATTAAGTCCATCTTGTGTAATGTATCATTTAAAGCTTGTGTTTCCTTATTTATTTTCATTTTGGATGATCTGTCCATTGGTGAAAGTGGGGTGTTAAAGTCCCCTACTATGATTGTGTTACTGTCGATTTCCCCTTTTATGGCTGTTAGTATTTGCCTTATGTATTGAGGTGCTCCTATGTTGGGTGCATAAATATTTACAATTGTTATATCTTCTTCATGGATCGAACCCTTGATCATTATATAGTGTCCTTCTTTGTCTCTTGTAATAGTTTTTACTTTAAAGTCTATTTTGTCTGATATGAGAATTGCTACTCCAGCTTTCTTCTGATTTCCATTTGCATGGAATATCTTTTTCCATCCCCTCACTTTCAGTCTGTATGTGTCCCTAGGTCTGAAGTGGGTCTCTTGTAGACAGCATATATATGGGTCTCGTTTTTGTATCCATTCAGCCAGTCTGTGTCTTTTGGTGGGAGCATTTAATCCATTTACATTTAAGGTAATTATCAATATGTATGTTCCTATTACCATTT
>NC_041215.1:3521172-3525397 GCF_002837175.3 Physeter macrocephalus
TATTCTGCTCTGCAGTAGTTATTTCCACTATTTTATCTTCCAGGTCACTTATCCTTTCTTCTGCCTCAGTTATTCTGCTATTGAACCCATCTAGTGTATTTTAAATTTCATTTATTGTGTTGCTCGTCATTGCTTGTTTCCTCTTTATTTCTTCTAGGTCCTTGTTAAATCTTTCTTGCATTTTGTCTATTCTATTTCCAAGATTTTGGATCATCTTTACTATCATTATTCTGAATTCTTTTTCAGGTAGACTTCCTGTTTCCTCTTCATTTGTTAGATCTGGTGGGTTTTTACCTTGCTCCTTCATCTGCTGTGTGTTTTTCTGTCTTTTCATTTTGCTTACTGTGTTTGGGGTCTCCTTTTTGCAGGCTGCAGGTTCGTAGTTCCCGTTGTTTTTGGTGTCTGTCCCCAGTGGCTAAGCTTGGTTCAGTGGGTTGAGTAGGTTTCCTGGCTGCGGGCACTAGTGCCTGTGTTCTGGTGGATGAGGCTGGATCTTGTCTTTCTGGAGGGCAGGTCCACGTCTGGTGGTTTGTTTTGGGATGCCAGTAGCCTTATTATGATTTTAGGCAGCCTCTCTGCTAATGGATGGGGCTGTAGTCCTGTCTTGCTATTTGTTGGTCATAGGGTGTCCAGCACTGTAGGTTGCTGGTCTTTGAGTGAAGCTGGGTCTTGGTGTTGAGATGGAGATCTCTGGGAGATTTTTGCCGTTTGATATTACATGGAGCTGTGAGGTCTCTTGTGGACCAGTGTCCTGAAGTTGGTTCTCCCACCTCAGAGACACAGTCCTGACACCTGGCTGGGGCACCAAGAGCCTTTAATCTACACGGCTCAGAATAAAAGGGAGAAAAAATAGAAAGGAAAGAAAGAAAGGAAGGAAGAAAGGGAGGAAGAAAAGGAAGGAAGGAAGGGAGGAAGAAAGGGAGGGAGGGAGGAAGAGAGGAAGAAAGGGAGGAAGGAAGGGAGGGAGGAATGAAGGGAGGAAGAAAGGAAGGAAGAAAGGAAGGAAGAAAGAAAAGATAAAATAAAGTAAGATAAAGTTATTAAAATAAAAAATAATTATTAAGAAGAAAAATTTTATTAAAAAAACACAAAAAAACGGTTTGGTCAGAACCCTAGGACAAATGGTGAAAGCAAAGCTATACAGACAAAATCTCACACAGCAACACACACATACACCCTCACAAAAAGAGAAAAAGGGGAAAATAATAATATATCTTGCTCCCAAAGTCTACCTTCTCAACGTGGGATGATTCGCTGTCTATTCAGGTATTCCACAGATGCAGGACACTTCAAGCTGATTGTGGAGCTTTAATCCGCTGCTTCTGAGGCTGCTGGGAGAGACCTCGCCCTCCTTTGTTCGCACAGCTCCTGGTGTTCAGCTTTGGACTTGGCCCCACCTCTGCACGTGGGTTGTCCGAGGGCGTCTGCTCTTCACTCAGACAGGACAGGGTTAAAGGAGCAGCTGATTTGGGGGCTCTGGCTCACTCAGGCCGGGGGGAGGGAGGTGCACGGATGCTTCACTCAGACAGGACAGGGTTAAAGGAGCAGCTGATTTGGGGGCTCTGGCTCACTCAGGCCGGGGGGAGGGAGGGGCACGGATGCGGGGCGCGTCCGTGGCAGCAGAGGCCAGCGTGACGCTGCACCAGCCCAAGGCGTGCCGCGCGTTCTCCTGGGGAAGCTGTCCCTGGATCCCGGGTCCCCGGCAGTGGCAGGCTGCACGGGCTTCCGGGAGGGGAGGTGTGGAAAGTGACCTGTGCTCGCACACAGGCTTTTTGGAGGCGGCAGCAGCAGCCCTAGCGTCCCATGCCCGTCTCTGGTGTCCGCGCTGACAGCCGCGGCTCGCGCCTGTTTCTGGAGCTCCTTTACACGGCGCGCTTAATCTCCTCTCCTCTCGTACCAGGAAACAAATAGGCAAGAAAAATCTCTTGTCTCTTCGGCAGCTCCGTGCCCGTCTCTGGAGCTCCTTTAAGTGGCGCGCTTAATCCCCTCTCCTCGCGCCCCAGGAAGCAAAGAGGGAAAAAAAGGTCTCTTGCCTCTTCGGCAGCTCCAGACTTCTCCCGGACTCCCTCCTGGCTAGCCGTGGTGCACTGATCCCTTCAGTTTGTGTCCACACCACCAACCCCAGTCCTCTTCCGGCTTCCGACCGAAGCCCAAGCCTCAGCTCCCAGCCCCCGTCCTTCCCCGCGGGTAAGCAGACAAGCCTCTCGGGCTGGTGAGTGCTGGTCGGCACCGGTCCTCTGCGGGAATCTCTCCGCTTTGCCCTCCGCACCCTATTACTGCGCTCTCCTCCGCAGCTTCGAAGCTCCCCCTGTCCGCCACCCGCAGTCTCTGCCCGTGAAGGGGCTTCTAGTGTGTGAAAATCCGTGCCCGTCTCTGGAGCTCCTTTAAGTGGCGCGCTTAATCCCCTCTCCTCGCGCCCCAGGAAGCAAAGAGGGAAAAAAAGGTCTCTTGCCTCTTCGGCAGCTCCAGACTTCTCCCGGACTCCCTCCTGGCTAGCCGTGGTGCACTGATCCCTTCAGTTTGTGTCCACACCACCAACCCCAGTCCTCTTCCGGCTTCCGACCGAAGCCCAAGCCTCAGCTCCCAGCCCCCGTCCTTCCCCGCGGGTAAGCAGACAAGCCTCTCGGGCTGGTGAGTGCTGGTCGGCACCGGTCCTCTGCGGGAATCTCTCCGCTTTGCCCTCCGCACCCTATTACTGCGCTCTCCTCCGCAGCTTCGAAGCTCCCCCTGTCCGCCACCCGCAGTCTCTGCCCGCGAAGGGGCTTCTAGTGTGTGAAAACCTTTCCTCCTTCACAGCTCCCTCCCACTGGTGCAGGTCCCGTCCCTATTTTGTCTCTGTTTATTCTTTTTTCTTTTGTCCTACCCAGGTACGTGGGGTGTTTCTTGCCTTTGGGGAGCTCTGAGGTCTTCTGCCAGTGTTCAGTGGGTGTTCTATAGGAGCAGTTCCACGTGTAGATGTATTTCTGATGTATTTGTGGGGAGGAAGGTGATCTCCGCGTCTTACTCTTCCGCCGTCTTCTCTCCGCCTCCTTTCTCTTGCTTTTAAGATTCTTTCCTTGTCTTTAACTTTTGATGCTAATTGTGTGTCGTGGTGTGGGTCTCTGGGTTCGTCTTCTTTGAAACTTTCTGGGCTTCCTGGAACTGGATGTCTGTTTCCTTCCCCAGGTTAGAAAACTTCTTGGCCATTATTTCTTCAAATAAGTTTTCTACTCCTTTCTCTCTCTCTTCTCCTTCTGAGATCCTTATAATGCAAATGCTAGTCTGCTTGATGTTGTCCCTTAAGCTATCTTCACCTTTTTCATTCTTTTTTTTAAACATTTTATTATATATTGGAGTATAGTTGATTAACAATGTTGTGTTAGTTTTAGGTGTACAGCAGAGTGATTCAGTTATGCATATACGTGTATCCATTTTTTATTTTATATTGGAGCATGGTCGATCAACAATGTTATGTTTCAGGTGTACAGCAAAGTGATTCAGTTATGCATATACGTGTATCTATTCTTTTTCAAATTCTTTTCCCATTTAGGTTGTTACATAATATTGAGCAGAGTTCCCCATGCTATACAGTAGGTCCTTGTTGGTTATGCATTTTAAATAAAGCAGCGTGTACATATCAATCCCAAACTCCATGACTATCCCTCCCCCCCCATTCTTTTTTTTTTTTTCTCTCTGCTCTGATTCGGTGAGTTCCACTGCCCTGTCTTCAGGTTCATTGATCCTTTCTTCTGCTTCATCTAGTCTGTTTTTGAACTCATCTATTATATTTTTCAGTTTGGTTATTGTATTCTTCAGTTCTGTGACTTCTATTTGGTACTTTCGTATATTTTCTACCTCTGTTGAAATTCTTACTTTGTTCATCCATTCCTCTCCTGAAATCAGTGAGAATCTTTATGACTATTACTTTGAACTCTTTATCAGGGAAATAGCTTATCTCCACTTCCTTGAGGTTTTTTTTTTTTAATAAATTTGTTTATTTATTTATTTATGGCTGCGTTGGGTCTTCATTGCTGCATGTGGGCTTTCTCTAGTTGCGGCGAGCAGGGGATACTCTTCGTTACGGTGCGCGGGCTTCTCATTGCAGTGGCTTCTCTTGTTGCAGAGCACGGGCTCTAGGCGTGCAGGCTTCAGTAGTTGTGGCTCATGGGCTCTAGAGCACAGGCTCAGTAGTTGTGGTGCATGGGCTTAGTTGCTCTGCAGCATGTGGGATCTTCCCGGACCAAGG
>NC_041215.1:3525876-3534477 GCF_002837175.3 Physeter macrocephalus
GAACCCGTGTCCCCTGCATTGGCAGGCAGATTCTTTACCACTGTGCCACCAGGGAAGTCCCCTTTTTCTGAGGTTTTTATCTTGTTCTTTTGTTTCGAACATATTTCTCTGTATTTTCATTTTTCTACACTCTCAGTGTTGGTTTCTGTGCATTAGATAAAACAGCTATCTCTACCAGTCTTGAAGGAGTGGCCTTATGTAGCGATGAAATTTATTGTTCAACTTTGCGCTAGCTCTTGGTTGTCTCCCCAAATCTTTGTGATTGTCCAAGCAACCTACATTATTTCTAGAGGCTCCCTGTAGTTGAGGGACCTGCCAAGACCTGTCAGTGTCCCAAAGGGAAGGATCTCAGTCAGCACCTAGATACAGGTTGATTGGAAGTCAGACCCTCAGGCAGCAGCTTTTAAAGTATGCAGGTATATGCTATCCTTTTGGACTGTGAGTGTAAACCCCACTGACCACCAGGACCAGGTGATCTAGAAGTGTCCCTGGGCAGAAGCTGCAAAAATTAGGGTGCCAGACAAGTGTATAAGCTCCTTTCTGGGAGATACTGATGACCTAAAGTGAGGCAGAGGGAGAATACAAAGATACTGTCCACCAGCGTTCATTCCAAGAGAGCACCTCAGTAGTCTCTTAGATGTGTGCCAAACCAGAAGCCTGCCCCTCAGACCAAAGCTCCAGGAGAAGCAAATAGGCCTCTTTCACAGAAAAACTGGAGGTCTGTTTCAGTCTGTTGTCCACATTGTACACTGGCAGTGGTATCTGCTCAAGAACTATCTCTGATTGTTATAGCCCCATGGGACCCAGAAACACAAGTGCCACTCCACTGGCCTTGACAGCCAGGTGGTCACAGGCCATACCCTGGGCAGCAGCTACAAAAACGGGGCACCTAATGTAAAGTCTGGGATACCAGATGCATGTACAAGCTCCCCTCTGGGGAATACTGGCCCTCTGGAGCATGGTAGGGAGAGCAGGAAGATATACCCGCCCTCCAAGGTCTCTGAAGAAAATTAAGCCAGCCCTTAAATGTGTGTTTAATAAGAAGCCTGTTCTTCAGGCTACAGCTATGAAGATAAACTAATAGACCTATTTCACAGAAAGACTAGGTGCCTCAGTCTGTTGCCTCTCTGTTGTGGAGTATAGCTGGTTAAGAACTCTTTATTTGTTGCTACAGTCCTGTGGGACCCATGAGCATAAATCCCCCTGGCCACCAGAGCCAGGCAACCTAGAGGTGTCCCCAGGGCGGCAGCAGCAAAAATCATGGTGCCAAATGAGGGTGTAAGCTTCTTTCTGGGAGTCACAGGCAAGCTGGAACGCGGCAGAGGGAGGGTGCAGAGATGGTAACCACCAGCCTCTATCTTTGGAAAATATCTCAGCAAACCCCTCCATGTGTGTTAAATTAGATGCCTTTCTCTATGGCTGATGCTTTAAGATAAGCAAATAAGCCTCTTTCACAGAAAGTCTGTGTGCTTTTCAATCAGCTGCCTCCGTGCTGGGCCTTGGGGTGGGTGAGTCTGCCAGTGTGAACCCTTCAAGAATGATTTCTCAGTGTGCTGAAGACTTGTGGGTCTCACGAAGGCAAGCCCTGTTGGCTTTCAAAGCCAGATTTTTGAAGGACTCGTCTCTCAGGTGCAGGTGTTAAATATTGGGGTGCCAGATGTGGGGTTCAAAGCCTTTGCTCCTCAGGGAGAAGCTTGGTGTTTTGAGATACCTCCTAATTGTGGATTTGTAAGCCAAGGGTGGGGTTTATGGCAAAATCGTGTCTCAGCCTCTCCTACCTGCTTTGATGTGGGTTTTTTCTTGTTCACCTGATGTGTAGCCATTGCTCAGCTAGTATTGGTCTCTTACAGAGGAAATTTTTCCATGTGTAGCTGTAGAATTGGTGTCTGTGGGAAGAGGTGAGTACAGGATCCTCCTACTTTGCTGTCTTGAACCAAATCCCAGACAAATCTTTTTTGGGACCACACTTCAACCCACTCCATTTGTCTTCTGGCCTCCATCTTTTCTGATGAGAAGTCAGTACTCATTCAGGTGGTTGTTCTCTTGTATGTAATTTGTCACATTTTTCTCTGGCTGCTTTCAAGACTATTTTTTCATCTTCGATTTCAGCAGTTTGACTATGATGTGCCTGGGCATGGTTTTCTTCATACTTACTCTGCTTAAGATCTGCTGACCTTGAATCTTTAAATTTATATCCTTCGCCAGACTTGGGGCAATATCAATCATTTCTGCAAATATTTTTCTGCCCTTTCTGGAGATTGTCCTACAGGTCCCTGAGTCTCTGTTCACTTTTTTCCTTATCTTTCTTCTCTCTCGCTTCTGATTGGGTAATTTCTTTTACTGAGTCTTTCCTCTGTCACCTCCATTGTGCTGTTAACTCCATCCAGTGAATTTTTTACTTCAGATATTGTGTTTTTTTCAATTCTAGAATTTAGTTTTTTAAAAATATGCATTCTCCTAACATTCTTTGCAAATCTGTTTTCCTTCATGTCATCGAGTATTGTTATAATAAACACTTTAAGATCTTTGCAAATTTCAACATCTGGTCGTCTTCAAATTGGTCTCTATGGACTGTCTTTTCTCCACAGAGTGGGTCACATTTCCCTGTTTGTATGTTAAGTAATTTGGGGCAGTACCCTGGATGTTCTGAAAGTCATATTGTGGAGACTGGATTCTGTTATATTCTTCTAAAGGGTGGTGGTGATGGTGGTTGTGATTTTAAGCAGGCAGTTAGTTTGGTTGAATTCAAACTGTAAACTGTCTCCGGGACATCAGCTCACATCTCAGTTCAGTTCTTTTATTCTTGGCTGGGCTGCTTGCAGTCAGCCCTGTGCATGCATAGTTTAGGGGTCAACTAGAGTTTGGACAAAGCTTATACACACAATCTGGGGCTTCTCTCTCACCCTCTCCTTTCTGGGATATCCCTCCTCACTTGCAGCCACATAATTGTCCTGAAGTTTGTTCTCTGGTTTTTAAGGCCAAAAAGACTGAGAATTTTCTTTCAGGGTTTGAGCTGCCTTGCATAGCACCAACTGCACCCTACCCTCAGGCTAAAAGCCACAAAAATTAGAAACTTATCTCATACTATTCTCTTCTTTCAAGTTCCAACTCCCCTCCAGTATACACCTGCTTTTATTTACTCTTTAGTGTCTTCAGGTCATCGTTTGTTGTTGTTGTGTTTTTGTTTTTATTTTCCATATTGGTCCAGAGTTTGTAGTTGTTATCTGTGGGAAGGTCAGATTTACTCATCACTCAGAGTATACCTAGGTTTTTTCCTTCTCCATCAGCTGGTGGAGAGAACCTTCCTCTCCCAATGAAGCCATAGGTATCAGCTGAAGGAGAGGCATTAATGGGGCTCAAAACTGGTAGCCTATTAAGTAACTCAATGAATGGGTTGGAGCAATATTCTCAAGGGCAGAATGTGCCATCTCTGAAACTGGAAGAGGCCTGGCAAGCATGGTGCTTCTTTCTTAGCATTAGGAGTTGCAAGGTGCAATAATAATTCCTGTACTCTAAAGGGGATGTCCTGGCATAACATGCCCTGGATCATTGAGCACTTCAAAACTACACTTGCATAGTAAGATTTTTACCTCCCAACCTCTTGGAGCACGTGTTCTTACTGGGACATATAGAGTAATGGCCACTTCTTGCTCATCAGGTCCAATTAATATTATGTATCCTTATAATGGACCACTGTGATGATACATGGAAGGTCCAGAAAATCAAGGTCCATTTGGACTGTGTTTTGACAGAACAGGAGAGTTCACAGGAGAGCCCTGAGGTAAGATTGTCAATATATACTGTTGTCCATCTGTAAATGCAGATTGTTTCTGATCTTCCTTTCTGATCAATATTGGAATTTTAGGTCAATAGCCACATACTATGTAAGAGAGGCTATGTTGCTTCCTTCCAGTATAGATGCCAATCCAGCATAGCAGTTGCCGTGTGGCTGCCCCTTAGCTAAGTTTGCAGTAGACCATTGTCATCTGCCATATCTATCTGGTTTTTACAGGGACCAGGCTGGTAAATTAAAATAAGATATAATGGGGACTACCATCCTTGCATCCTTTAAGTTTTTTAGGTTAGCACAGCATTTGACCCAAGAGGCAGTATTGTTAGTGATTTACTATCTCAGCCAGATTCGGAGAGATGGGGAGGAAGATAGCAGTTCAGGGGCTTTCATTTGGCCTTTTCTACTGTAATAGTCCTTATTACATAGGTCAAGGAGCTAATGTGAGGGTTCTTCCAGATGCTAAGTATATACAACCTGATTATACATTTAGGTACCAAGGAAATGATTACCAGATATATCTGTGAAGACTTTGGTCCCACTGATATACAACCTGATTCGGAGAGATGGGGAGGAAGATAGCAGTTCAGGGGCTTTCATTTGGCCTTTTCTACTGTAATAGTCCTTATTACATAGGTCAAGGAGCTAATGTGAGGGTTCTTCCAGATGCTAAGTATATACAACCTGATTATACATTTAGGTACCAAGGAAATGATTACCAGATATATCTGTGAAGACTTTGGACCCACTGTAACAAAGTCCAGAGCCAGGACTTACATATATTACCTGACCTCCAGAATCCCTGCTTTAATGATGAGTCTTTGATGTGCTTTAGTTTTGGAACTTTTACTCCCCTTCTCAGCACTGTCATGGTAGTTCCATCATAGTACCTCACTTAACGTGGGCATCAGCTTTCCAAGTATCTAAACACTCTCTTACTATTAGGATCAGTTCCAAGGCCTCTTGTCAGCATATTAAATATTGAGTCCTGGAAAAGTATCTCCATGTCAACAAACACTCCTTTAATCAGACTAATAGTCCACCACCCCTGACCCTGGTTCAGCATCCTCAGTACATTTGCAGGCAAGCACTCCTGGCTGTTGCTGCTACATATTAGCCTGGTCCTGTAGCTCTTTTGGTGAATAATTCTTTTCCACCCTTAACAGGCCAGCACTTCCCCAGGTGGGTCGTGCTGAGACTTAACCCTAGTTATTGGCCTAGGGTCCAGAAGGGGATGTGGAGGAAGATCTTGAGGAAGGCAGATACTGTTTTGCAGGACATCTGCCTCAGGTAAGACCTCTGCATAGTTTCTGCAAGGAGGGGTGCCACTGTTGTCTTCTAGTGAGGGGAAGTAATTCGCTTTTGCATGCCCAGAATGTTCAAATGGATCTCAGGTTCAATATTCTCAAGTGCATCTTTCTGGATATCCCTATCCCAAGTCTCAGCGTTCCACTTCATCCCTATCAGGGGCCTAACTTTGGTGTAGGAGACTTATTGAGGCTGTAAAGTTAGCCACTGCTGAAATTCTGCTATTCTTACAGTATAGTCTTGTGCCTGGTCTTTAGCACAATTTACCTTCCAGCTACAGTAGATGACAGTCTTTTTTGAAAGCTGCTAGTGAGACCTTCTGATTTTCACATCTTGCCTTAAATTGGTAATTGTCTGCCCTGAGCTTGTCGTTTTCTCTCTTCCATGCATCAGTAGCATCCAGCAATAATGAACTAATTCCATAGTCCTTTAAGTTATTGTTTCCTCTGTATTGCACAAGCCCATACAACTCTTTGAAGTTGTATCTGATTCCAGTTTACCACAGGTACATATTTTAGTAATGTCAATGTTATGGCATATCAGGTAATAATAACACTGCACTTACCATCAGTGATGGCATCTTCATTGCCATCTGACCAGCAAGTGATCAGATTCCAAAATCTCGTCCTTAGAGTCTGTTTCCTGTGACCACTACGAGTTCCAAATGTCTTAGGTAGGGACTATTAGTCTTCTTCAGAAGCAGACTATGAAATGGGACTTTGTGTGCAAGTAATCTATTTAGGAAATGCTCCCAGGAAAAACTGGAAAATGAATAAGAGAAGCAGGATACAGGAGGGGAAAAGCAAAGCAAAGCAAGTGTGTGATCCCAAACAAAGTCCCATGGAGGGTAGCTTCAGCTTGATGCCACAGGGGAGCTTTGGAATATAAATTGGGCCTCAGAGTTTTTGTCCTGACTTGTTGCCAGGAAGCTGGGCTTTCATACTCCCACACCAGTCAGTCACTGGCTAAGGCCCATCTCAGGGTGGGTGGATGTAAATTCCCCGAGCACTTCTGACTCTGCCTGTGGGCACAGTGGCTCCAGTAGCCCTTGAGTAGGCCTTTGAAGAGTCTCAGGTGTGGACTGTTAGAAGCAAAAGACACAAGCTGGGGGAGGGGCAAAGAGAAACCTTTAAGGGGGATCTGGGTAGAGCACCAGGAGTATCCACTGTAAGTGCTTACCTTTCCTTCCCTCCTTAACTCCTCTTTTACTCCTCCATTCCTGGAGGAGCCAGACACAACAGAGTGAGTGAGGAAGAAGAGAAGAGCAAAGTGGCAGAAATGATGAAGAGGCAGATTAGTTGGGATAGGCTAGGTTATACTGTACTAACAAACAACCCTAAAATCTCAGCAGCTTATCACAATAAAGTTTATGATTTCTTATGCCTCATGTCCTGTATGGATTGACAGAGGGCTGTGCTCCACATGGTCACTGGGGGCTAAAGTTGTTAGAGGATCCACCATCTTGTTCTGCAATATCTTGAACACACAGCTTCCTGGGTGATTTTTTTTTCTTTTAATTGAAGTATAATTGATGTATAATATTATATGTTGCAGGTATATAATACAGTGGTTCACAATTTTTAAAGGTTATACTCCACTTATAGTTATTATAAAATACTTGCTGTATTCCCCATGTTGTACAGTATATCCTTGTGGTTTATTTTATACCTAATAGCTTCTACCTCTTAATCCCCTAACCCTGTATTGCCTCTCCCTCCTTCCCTCTCCCCACTGGTAACTACTAGTTTGTTCTCTATGTCTGTGAGTCTGCTTCTTTTTTGATATATTCACTAATTTTTTGTATTTTTTAGATTCCATATATGTGATATCGTACAGTATTTGTATTTCTCTGACTTCTTTCACTTAGCATAATGCCCTCCAAGTCCTTCCATGTTGCTGCAAATGGCAGAATTTAATTCTTTTCCGTGTGTGTGTGTGTATATGTATGTATATGTGTGTATATGTATATATATACACACACATATATACATACACACCACATCTTTATCCATTCATCTGTTGACGGACACTTAGATTGCTTCCATATCTTGGCTGTTGTACATAATGCTGCTATGAAAATTGGGGTATTAGTGTTTTTGTATTTTCTGGATATATACCCAAGGAGTAGAATTTCTGGGTCATATGGTAGTTCTATTTTTAGTTTTTTGAGAAACTTCCATACTGTTTTCCACAGTGGCTGCACCAATTTCCATTCCCCCCAGCAGTGTACAAGGGTTCTCTTTCTCCACATCCTCACCAACGTTTGTTATTTGTGTTTTTTAGCCATTCTGACAGGTGTGAGGTGATATCTCATTGTGCTTTTGATTTGCATTTCCCTATACACACACATATATACATACACACCACATCTTCTTTATCCATTCATCTGTTGACGGACACTTAGATTGCTTCCATATCTTGGCTGTTGTACATAATGCTGCTATGAAAATTGGGGTATTAGTGTTTTTGTATTTTCTGGATATATACCCAAGGAGTAGAATTTCTGGGTCATATGGTAGTTCTATTTTTAGTTTTTTGAGAAACTTCCATACTGTTTTCCACAGTGGCTGCACCAATTTCCATTCCCCCCAGCAGTGTACAAGGGTTCTCTTTCTCCACATCCTCACCAACGTTTGTTATTTGTGTTTTTTAGCCATTCTGACAGGTGTGAGGTGATATCTCATTGTGCTTTTGATTTTCATTTCTCTGGTGATTAGTGATGTTGAGCATCTTTTCATGTGCCTGTTGACCATCTGCATTTCCTCTTTGGAAAAATGTCTATTCAGTTCTTCTGCGATTTTTTAATCAGGTTGTTTGTTTTTTTGATGTTGTATTAGGTGTTTGTATATGTTGAATAGTAACCCCTGATTGGTCATATCACTTGAAAATTTGAAATATAGGGAATCAAATGGTGCAGTTGGTGAGTATCATCCCGACCATTCCTGTCTTTTTTTTTTAACATCTTTATTGGAGTATAATTGCTTTACAATGGTGTGTTAGTTTCTGCTTTACAACAAAGTGAATCAGTTATACATATACACATGTTCGCATATGTCTTCCCTCTTGTGTCTCCTTCCCTCCCACCCTCCCTATCCCACCCCTCTAGGTGGTCACAAAGCACCAAGCTGATCTCCCTGTGCTATGCGGCTGCTTCCCACTAGCTATCTGTTCTACGTTTGGTAGTGTATATATGTCCATGCCACTCTCTCACTTTGTCCCAGCTTACCCTTCCCCCTCCCCACATCCTCAAGTCCATTCTCTAGTAGGTCTGTGTCTCCATTCCCATCTTACCCCTACGTTCTTCATGACCTTTTGTGGTTTTTTTTGTTTTTTTTAAGATTCCGTATATATGTGTTAGCAAACAGTATTTGTTTTTCTCTTTCTGACTTACTTCACTCTGTATGACAGACTCTGGGTCCATCCACCTCACTACAAATAACTCAATTTCATTTTTTTATGGCTGAGTAATATTCCATTGTATATATGTGCCACATCTTCTTTAT
>NC_041215.1:3536327-3536913 GCF_002837175.3 Physeter macrocephalus
CAGTTGATCATGGTGTATGATCCTTTTAATGTGCTGTTGGATTCTGTTTGCTAGTATTTTGTTGAGGATTTTTGCATCTATGTTCATCAGTGATATTGGCCTGTAGTTTTCTTTCTTTGTGACATCTTTGTCTGGTTTTGGTATCAGGGTGATGGTGGCCTCGTAGAATGAGTTTGGGAGTGTTCCTCCCTCTGCTATATATTGGAAGAGTTTGAGAAGGATAGGTGTTAGCTCTTCTCTAAATGTCTGATAGAATTCGCCTGTGAAGCCATCTGGTCCTGGGCTTTTGTTTGTTGGAAGAATTCTAATCACAGTTTCAATTTCAGTGCTTGTGATTGGTCTGTTCATATTTTCCATTTCTTCCTCATTCAGTCTTGGCAGGTCGTGCATTTCTAAGAATTTGTCCATTTCTTCCCGGTTTTCCATTTTATTGGCATAGAGTTGCTTGTAGTAATCTCTCATGATCTTTTGTATTTCTGCAGTGTCAGTTGTTACTTCTCCTTTTTCATTTCTAATTCTACTGATTTGAGTCTTCTCCCTTTTTTTCTTGATGAGTCTGGCTAATGGTTTATCAATTTTGTTTATC
>NC_041215.1:3537655-3538163 GCF_002837175.3 Physeter macrocephalus
CTCCTATGTTGGGTGCATAAATATTTACAATTGTTATATCTTCTTCTTGGATCGACCCCTTGATCATTATGTAGTGTCCTTCTTTGTCTCTTGTAATAGTCTTTATTTTAAAGTCTATTTTGTCTGTTATGAGAATTGCTACTCCAGCTTTCTTTTGATTTCCATTTGCATGGAATATCTTTTTCCACCCCGTCACTTTCAGTCTGTATGTGTTTCTAGGTCTGAAGTGGGTCTCTTGTAGACAGCTTATATATGGGTCTTGTTTTTGTATCCATTCAGCCAGTCTGTGTCTTTTGGTGGGAGCATTTATAATCCATTTACATTTAATGTAATTATCAATATGTATGTTTCTATTCCCATTTTCTTAATTGTTTTGTATTTGTTATTGTAGGTCTTGTCCTTCTCGTGTTTCTTGCCTAGAGAAGTTCCTTTAGCATTTGTTGTAAGGCTGGTTTGGTGGTGCTGAACTCTCTCAGCTTTTGCTTGTCTGTAAAGGTTTTAATTTCTC
>NC_041215.1:3538185-3538592 GCF_002837175.3 Physeter macrocephalus
GGTTCCCCTGCATCGGCAGGCGGACGCGCAACCGCTGCGCCACCAGGGAAGCCCTCTCCTTCATCACTTTAAATATGTCCTGCCACTCCCTTCTGGCTTGCAGTTTCTGTTGAAAGATCAGCTGTTAACCTTATGGGGATCCCTTGTGTGTTATTTGTTGTTTTTCCCTGCTGCTTTTAATATGTTTTCTTTTTATTTAATTTTTGACAGTTTGATTAATATGTGTCTTGGCGTGTTTCTCCTTGGATTTATCCTGTATGGGACTCTCTGTTCTTCCTGGACTTGATTAACTATTTCCTTTCCCATATTAGAGACGTTTTCAACTATAATCTCTTCAAATATTTTCTCAGTCCCTTTCTTTTTCTCTTCTTCTTCTGGGACCCCTATAATTCGAATGTTGGTGTGTT
>NC_041215.1:3539077-3539991 GCF_002837175.3 Physeter macrocephalus
TCTTGCTAGTTGTTTGGCATAGGGTGTCCAGCACTGTAGCTTGTTGGTCGTTGAGTGAAGCTGGGTGTTGGTGTTGAGATGGAGATCTCTGGGAGATTTTCGCCGTTTGATATTACATGGAGCTGGGATGTCTCTTGTGGACCAGTGTCCTGAATTTGGCTCTCCCACCTCAGAGGCACTGCACTGACTCCTGGCTGCAGCACCAAGAGCCTTTCATCCACATGGCTCAGAATAAAAGGGAGAAAAAGTAGAAAGAAAGAGAGAGAGAGGAAGGGAGGAAGGGAGAAGATAAAATAAAATAAAGTTATTAAAATAAAAAATTATTATTATGAAAAAAGAATTTTTTAAGTAAAAAAAAAAAAGGACGGACAGAACCATAGGACAAATGGTGAAAGCAAAGCTATACAGACGAAATCTCACACAGAAGCATACACATACACACTCACAAAAAGAGGAAAAGAGGAAAAAATAATGTATTTTGCTCTCAAAGTCCACCTCCTCAATTTGGGATGATTCGTTGTCTATTCAGGGTTTCCACCGATGCAGGGTACAAGTTTATTGTGGAGATTTAATCCGCTGCTCCTGAGGCTGCTGGGAGAGATTTCCCTTTCTCTTCTTTTTTCCGCACAGCTCCCGGGGTTCAGCTTTGGATTTGGCCCTGCCTCTGCATATAGGTCGCCGGAGGGCGTCTGTTCTTCGCTCAGACAGGACGGGGTTAAAGGAGCAGCTGATATGGGGGCTCTGGCTCACTCAGGCCGGGGGGAGGGAGGGGCACAGAGTGCGGGGTGAGCCTGCGGCAGCAGAGGCCAGTGTGACGTTGCACCAGCCTGAGGCGCACCGTGCGTTCTCCCGGGGAAGTTGTCCCTGGATCACGGGACCCCGGCAGTGGCGGGCTGCACAGGCTCCCGGGAGGG
>NC_041215.1:3540001-3568663 GCF_002837175.3 Physeter macrocephalus
GAGAGTGACCTGTGCTCGCACACAGGCTTCTTGGTGGCGGCAGCAGCGGCCTTAGCGTCTCATGCCCGTCTCTGGGGTCCGAGCTGATACCCGCGGCTCGCGCCCATCTCTGGAGCTCCTTTAAGCAGCGCTCTTAATCCCCTCTCCTCTCGCACCAGGAAACAGAGAGGGAAGAAAAAGTCTCTTGCCTCTTCGGCAGGTCCAGACTTTTTCCCAGACTCCCTCCCGGCTAGCTGTGGTGCACTAACCCTTTCAGGCTGTGTTCACGCCGCCAGTCGTCTCCCTGCGGTCAGACTGAAGCCCGAGCCTCAGCTCCCAGCCCCCCGCCCGCCCCAGTGGGTGAGCAGACAAGCCTCTCGGGCTAGTGAGTGCTGGTCGGCACCGATCCTCTGCGGGAATCTCTCTGCTTTGCCCTCCGCACCCTGTTGCTGCGCTCTGCCCCGTGGCTCGGAAGCTTCCCCCCTCCGCCACCTGCAGTCTCCGCCCACGAAGGGGCTTCTAGTGTGTGGAAACCTTTCCTCCAGAGCTCCCTCCCACTGGTGCAGGTCCCGTCCCTATTCTTTTGTCTCTGTTTATTCTTTTTTCTTTTGCCCTACCCAGGTACGTGGGGAGTTTCTTGCCTTTTGGGAGGTCAGAGGTCTTCTGCCAGCGTTCAGTGGGTGTTCTATAGGAGCAGTTCCACGTGTAGATGTATTTCTGATGTATCTGTGGGGAGGAAGGTGATCTACACGTCTTACTCTTCCGCCATCTTCCCAGCTCTCCCCGACCATTCCTGTCTTTTTCACTGCAAGCTTCTAAGTCTAGTTTAAGCTTGAGCTGGATGAGAAAAAGTTTAAATCAAATGTGAAAGTAAAACTTGGTAACTAGACTTGCCGAAATAATTTTAGAAAAACAATGATATTTGTCAGAGATTTTGTCACCAAGGCAGGGGGAAATGGTTTTACCTAGCACAGAGGATGTGAAAGAATTAAGGTTCCTAACGAAAAACTGAAAATAGCCAAAATGCCTAACTGTATAATAGTGGTTAAGTAGATTATGTACATTGACAGGTGGGAAGGTTACTCAGCCATTTCAAACTATGTGTTTCCCAAGAACTTTTAGTGGTATTGTTAAAATGCTTCTGATGTAAGGGGGAAAAGTTAGGATATAAAACTGCATAAGAGAATTCCCATCTCTTACCTGGATTACTGTAAAGGCCCTACTTACCACCCTTCTGCTGCTCCAGTATGTTCTTTATGTTGCAGCAGTCACCTGTCTCCAACATAAAGCCGATGTCACGCATGACCTTCAGGATAAAATCTCTGTTTCTTTTCATAGTTTACATATATCTCTCTGGTCTGTCTCTCGTACTTCATTTTTCTCAACTACCCACGTCATACCCTATTCTCAAATTTATACCCCCAGCCCAGACGTTTCCTCCGAGCCCCAGATGTATGCAGACAAGCAACATCCCTCTTTGGTTGTGTCATAGGCATCTCAAATTTAACATGTACAAAATAAAACTTGGTTTTTTTGGAGGTCTCACTTTAAAATTGAACTTCTGATTCCCTCTCTTCAGTACACCAGTGTCCTGTGCCCATCTTTTCTAACTCTGTAAATGCTACCTCTATCTACCCGGTCACCAAAGCCAGAAATTCAGCAATCATCCTTGAGTTTCAGCTCCTTTCTAACTTCAGCTTGCACTTGGACCCTCATGGTCTCTCTCATCCCTCACTATGTCATGGTATTTCAGCCTCTCAACTTCCATTTCTAATTGGTTGTTCTCTGAGTATACCCCAGTTCAAATCACTAAGAGAGAGATTCCAGTTGATTCAGCTTTGTCCCTACTAGTTTTTTGATGTCCTGAAGGAAGAATCAACCCATCTTACTGGTTCTACTGTTTCATCAGTTTTTTAGCATGTTTCCTCTCTCTTGGAATTGGTAAGAAAAAAGGTTTTGCAAATTTTTTCAAAGTCTCATCCAAAGTGAGAAGACATGGACAAGTAGAGGTAGGAAGGATAGAGCTCCAAACTAATTTAATGATTGTTGGAGGCTTATGACAACATCTGCTATTGTGCCTATACACTGAATATTTCATTTCAGTTATTCTTGTTTCATGTCTAGACTTTTTACTTGTTTCTTTTTTTCTTAATAAAACTTTTCTTGAGATATAATTCGCATACGATAAAATTCACCCTTTAAAATTATACAGGCAAATCTCAGAGATATTGTGGGTTCAGTTCCGGACTGCAATAAAGTGAATATCACAATAAAGTGAGTCACATGAATTTTGTGGCTTCCCAGTGCATATAAAAGTTATGTTTACACGAGACTGTTATGTGTTAAACGTGCAGCAGCACTATGTCTAAAAATGCTTAATTAAACCTTAATTAAAAATACGTTCTTGCTGAAAATGAAAAAACAATTACAATAGTAACATCTGAGATCATGTATCACAGATCACCATAACAAATACAATAATAATGAAAAAATTTGAAGTGGCGTGAGAATTACCCAAATGTGAAGCAGAGACACGAAGTGAGCAAATGCTCTTGGAAAAGTGGTGCCTCTAGACTTGCTCAATCCAGGGTTGCCACAAACCTTCAAGTTGTAAAACACACAGTATCTGCAAAGTGCAATAAAGCGAAGCACAATAAAGTAAGGTATGCCTGTACAACCGGTGCATTTGTTTTTTTGTTTGCTTGCTTTTTAGTATATTCAGAGTTACACAACCATTACCGCTACCTGATTTTAGAACACTTGGTTCCTTTTTAAACTTTTGTTTTTAGCTCTCTGCTGAAAATTTCAAATCACGTCCTCTGTCTCCTCAAAGATAGTAAGCACAGTGATTTTATACTCAGATTACTCCAGTATCTGGCACCCCTGTTGGTCAACTTCTAATGTTGTTTCTGCCAGCTTTAGCTTTAATATTCTCCTATGTGCTTAGTTATTCTTTAATTGTGTGCTAGACATTTTATTTGTAAAATTGTTTGCAGATATCGTTGAAACCTAAGATGTTGTTCCCCTTCAGAGAGGATTCACCTTTGCTTCTGCCTGGAGCTTGTGAGCACTAGCAATACTGCATCACCTGAGGCCAATTTTAGGGGTTTTGATTATTTGAAGGAGAACTACAGTGCCTATGAGGCCTCTTAACATCAGGTTTACTGTTATTCATGGGTGTAGCCTTTGAGGGCTCTACAGAGGCAATGGTTTCACTTGGGTCCCCTCCGTCCTGCCCTTATCAGGCTTCTAATCCTTGTGCTTTTGGCCCTGGGAGGTTGTCAAAAGCTCACCTCCACATTTCTGTTATCCACTCTGGGATCAGCAAATGCTCCCAGGGTAAAATACCAGCATCGTCCCTCTGGCTCTCCATCCTTGCTTGAATCGTAGCCTGGTAATTCTTCACTATCTTATAGTTCTCATACGCCTTCAAGTAGATGTGTTTGTTACCGACCAGGGTCCTTGGCCTTCCTTAATCAATAGAAATTGATAAGAGACCAGACAAATTTAGGCCAGGCTTTATTGGGGCCCCTGCTGCAGCAGGGGGAGAGCAAAAACAAATAACAGGTTCCCTTGCTCTCTCACTCGCTTGCTGAGCGGGGGCCGAGCTGGTTCCTTATATGGGGTGAGGGTAGGGGTGTGTCCAAGGGTCGGGCCCAAATTGTGGTTTGCCCACCCCTTAGGTGGTGTTGTGTGGAGGGGGTGTGCACAGTACCCTTCTTTTGCTCCTGTCTCCCTGCTTTTGCTCCCGGCTCTTCAGAAGTGGCAGTTGGGTTTTTTTGGTCTCTTTGTATCTTGTCCATAATTTGCCCCAACTGCATGGGCATGCATGCAGTTATTTTTAGTCCCTTATAGTTTCTTTGTATTTTGTTGCTTGAGGAGACATTTGTCCAGGTGCAAGCATTGCAGCACTGTAGCAAAGGGTCCCAGGTCCCTTGTCTCATCCCGTCTCTTCCCCCCGTCTCTTCCCCGCTAAGAGATTCTACACCCCTTATTCTTAAGGGGTAAGGGGCCAAAGGTCTGTTCTTCTGAAACTTCTTCTTGCTGGAGAGGGGCTGTAGGCCCTAGCCTACCCTAGAGGTACAGTTGCTGACTGTTCCAAGGACCTGTAGGGACCTGGGCCATCCTCCGCTGGAATGGGCTGAATTCCTTGAGCTATTATGAGTCTTACTTGAAACTGTTGGAGCCTAGAAGGCACAAACTTAACCAAAAAGTTAAATAAACAAGGGCCAAAAAGGGGAAGGACAACAATAGCCATTAAAGGGCCTAGAAAGAGAAGGAACCAGCTTAACTTCCGGAGGACTTCTTTAACTGCTGGCCAGACAGTGGAGGAGATATCACCCCTACCAAAATTATGAAGCCACTCTGCCTGGGCGTGTATTTCCAGGTGCGGAAGGAAGTGTTAGTTATCACACAAAGTATCTGTCGATGGTGCCTGTCTTTTGAATGGGTATCTCAGATTTTCCACTGGCTCACAGGTGTATTGTTCTCCTTTTGTGACCTGCGGGGTTTCTGGATGTAAAAGCTTTGGTCTGGACAGATGTACCCAACTAGCTGTCCCCTGCAGGTTGACAGCAGCGGGGGTGGTTAAAGTTACTTTATAGGGGCCCTTCCATCTTGGCGATAGTTGGCCTGTGGGGGACCCCTCTTTCCAGGCTTTAAGAAGAACTTGGTCCCCAGGGTTTATTTGTGAAAGAATTGCTCCTTCCTCTATATTTTTAGTGGGAGCTGGCAGTGCCCTGTGGGCATAGTCCTGGATTGCCTTCTGAACTTGTCCTAGGTTAATAATGTATCTCAGGGCCTGGTTCACTTCCTCATCCAGTAGAATGTCAGTAGTTAGAATAAGGCCTCCCATAGGTCATTTCAAATGGGCTAAGACTCAGACCACTCCTGGGAGCTACACGGACCCCGAGGAGTGCAATAGGAAGAAGTTGGTCCAGGGTTCATGAGTTTCTTGGTAGAGCTTTGCTAAGGTTTTCTTTAAAGGATGGTTCATTTTCTCTACCTTCCCTAAAGACTGTGGGTGCTAAGAGATGTGTAGCTTGTAGTCTATCCCTAGGGCAGTTGTGAGCCCCTGTGTGATTTTGGCTATAAAAGCGGACCCATTTTCGCTTCAGAGGGACTTTGGAAGTCCAAACCAAGGAATTATTCCTTTTAATTGGGACTTATAGACTTCCATAGCCTTTTCAGATTGCGCGGGGAAGGCTTCAGCCCATCCTGTGAAAGTATCAACAAACAGCAAAAGATATTTATATCCTGATCACGGGGGCATTTGGGTGAAATCTAACTGCCAGTCTTCCCCCGGATATGTCCCTCCGTGTTGAATTGGCCTGAGTAACGAAGGGGGGATTGGATGGGCCTGTGGGTTATCCCGGGCACATAAACCACAGGCAAGCGTTACTTGTTTTACTGTTCTTTTAAGCCCCGTCCCTGAAAAAGTCTTTTGCATCAAGTTCCACAGTGCATCCCTCCCATAGTAGGTGGCATCATGTAAGCTCTTAGTGAGTTTCCATGGTTGGGCCTCAGGGATTAGAACCTTAGCCTCCTTTTTATACCAGCCTGTGCTTCCTTTCTCATAGCCCCATTTCTCAGCATTTTCTTGTTCCTATGGGGAATACTGGGGGAGGCTAGGGAGTTCACGGGGCCCAATCACTAGGGCCGTGACTTGTTGAGGTTCCTACAGTCGAGCTGCCTGTTTTGCAATTTGATCAGCTTTGCTGTTCCCTTGGCTCACAAAGGATCCATCCCTCTGATGGCCCCTACAGTGGATTACTGCCACCTGGGTGGGAAGCTGCCACTGCTTCTAAAAGATCCAAGATCAAATCTTTATGTTTTATGGAGGAATTTCTAGCGATTAACATTCCTCTTTCTTTCCACATGGCAGCATGAGCATGTAGCATGTGGAACCCATATTTAGAGTCAGTAAAGTGTTTAATTTCTTATCCTTCCCTAATTGCAAAGCTTTCATTAATGCAGTTAGTTCAGCCTTCTGGGCTGATGTCTGGGGTGGCAGGGCCTTGGCTTCTATGACTTCATCTAGACTAACTATGGCATACCCCACCTTCCAGGTTCCCATTTCTAGAAAGCTGCTCCTATCAGTAAACCGTTCGACCTCAGAGGTGTCAGGAGGTTATTCTAGAAGATCAGGCCTGCTGGAGTAAGTTTGTTCTCTGGTCTCCATATACTGATGGAGTAAGTCTCCACTCTCGACCTCTGAACGCAAGTTGCTGGGTTCAGGGTTTGGCACACCTTTAAGGCAATGTCTGGGGTGTCCATTAGGAGGGCCTGACATCTTATTAACCTTCCTCCAGTCAACCAATGATGTCCTTTGACTTCCAGCACAGATTGTACCTGATGAGGGGTTAATACATCTAAGTGTTGTCCCAGGGTAAGCTTGGAAGCCTCATTAACCAACAGGGTTGTAGCTGCTACTGCCCGCAGGCAGCTTGGCCATCCCAGGGCCACTGAAGTCCAGTTGTTCTGAAAAGTAAACCACTCGTCTCTCTCTGATCTGGTCCCAGCTTTTGGGTCACGAGTCCTAGTGCTGTCCCTGACCTCTCGTGAATATATAGGGTAAAGGGCTTGTCCAGATTTGGAAGCCCCAGTGCTGGTGCTCTGCTCAACTCGGTCTTTTTTTTTTTTTTTTTTTTTTTAAATTTTGGCTGCACCAGCTCTTTGTTGCAGCATGTGGGATCTAGTTCGCCGACCAGGGCTCGAACCCGGGCCTCCTGCATTGAGAGAGCAGAGTCTTACCTACTGGACCACCAGGGAAGTCCCTCAACTCAGTCTTTAGAGTCTCAGAGCCCCGCTGGTGGTCCCTATTTCATTGAAGGTTTTCCCTTTCTTCTCCCTTTAGAACCTCATATAGGGGTTTTGCTGTAAGGCCATAATTTGGAATCCAGAGAGGACAGAACCCAGCCATCCCGAGAAAGCCTCGGAGTTGCCTCTTTGTGGTTGGGGATGGTTATACACTAATTACTGTTTTTCGATCTATGGCCAGGGGTCGTGCCCCTGGGGTCAAAACAAATCCTAAATATTGAACCCTTGTTGTGAGATCTGAGCCTTGGTTGGAGAGACTTTATATCCCCTTTTTGCCAGAAAATTTAAGACCCTAACAGTATTTTGATCTGAATCTTATTTGGTCTCACTACTTATCAATAGATCATCAACATATTGTAGCAGAGTTCCCTTCTCAAGGCTCAGTTCCCTCAGTTCCATAGCTAACACATTTCCAGAAAGATGGGGCTGTCCCGAAAACCCCGCAGAAGCACTGTCCAGGTGTATTGGGTAGCCCCCAGGGGGTCAGGGTCCCTCCATTCAAAGGCAAAAAGGTATTGAGTTTGGATGTAGGGGAATACAGAAAAATGCCTTTTTGAGGTCCGAAACAGAGAAATACTGAGTGCTCCCTGGCACTTGGGTGAGGAGGGTGTCAGGGTTTGTTTGGCACCAGTGGGTGAATAGGGGTGACTGCCTCATTCACTGCTCGTTAAGTCTTGCACAGACCGATCCTCCCCGTTAGGGTTCTGAACGGGGAGGATCGGGGGTACTGCAAGGGGATTGGCGGGACCTAATGGGTCCGTGTTTTAGGAATTTGGTGAGCAGTGGTTGGATTCCCCTCAGGGCCTCAGGCTTTAAAGGCCTCAGGCTTTTGTCTTTTCCAGGGGTATTTTTCCCCAGGCCTTAACCTTATTTTTATTGGGGGAACACATTTTGCCCTTCCTGGCACCGAGGTATCCCAGACTGCAGGATCTACTTGTTCTCTAATTTCTTGGGGGATGTCTTGGGGGAATATTTTGATGACCAGCAGGTGGGTCATCTGGGGCTACTAACAGATGCATTCTCTGTTTGAATTCTCTACCTCCTTGGACTTCACCCTCTCCTAAGCTGTCCTACTAGCTCCTAACTTATTTAGCAAATCTCTCCTGAGGGAGGGGGACAGGGCATTCTGGCATATACAGAAAGGAGTGAGTAATAATAATGGACCCGACTCTGCAGGCAAGGGGAGACGTAAATCGCCTTACCTTTGGCTGTCCATCAACTCCCGTCACAGTACAGTCATGGTTGGAGAGGCCAGCCGGCCAAGTCAGAAAAGAGCAGGCGGCTCCAGTGTCTACAAGAAATTCAGTTCTCCTACCTGCCACATCGAGGGTGACCCAAGCCTTCACTGGAGTGACGAGGATGGACTGAGTGGGATCTGGAGCCAGGCAGGCGCTTGGGCCCCGTCAGTGCATGTGTGGGAGTCTCTCATCCGAGACCTTCCTGGGGAACTGGGGCTGGTCGGGCTCGCCCCTCCAGCGTCCCACAGGAGGGCGCTCAGGACATTTCCCCTTCCAGTGCCCCTCCTTCCAACAAAAGGCACACTGGTTTGGGCTTCTTGGCCGTGTGTCTAGCCTTCTCGGCCCTCCAGGATCCCCTGGAGGTGGTGGGTGAATCAGAGCAGCCAAAAGCTGCGTTTTCTTTATTAGCCTCTTATCCTTCTTGGCTTCCTCCGTTAAGTCTCGGTTATTTTTAGACCTTGAAGGCCTCCTCTACCAAGGTTGACAGTGGGGTTTGGGGCCCAGCCTCAAGCTTTTGTAATTTTCTCCTGATATCAAGAGTAGCCTGGGTGATAAAATGCATGGCCAACAGTGTCCTTCCTTTTGTGGGCTCAGGGTCTGTATCGGTGTACTTCCTGAATGCCTCTGTCACCCGGCTCAGGAAGACTGCCGGGTTTTCATCTTTTTCCTGTGTAACCTCTCAGACCTTATCAAAATTTACAGGCTTCACCATGCACCTTTTCATCCCTTCTGATAGACAGGTAATGTAATATCTCATCCTAGCCTGGCCTACACGATCTTCATAGTGTGGGTCATGTTCTGGGACTGCATCCCCACCCACCTGATAAATTTGGTGGGGTAGATTGGTGGCCAGTAGGCCATCTGCATGTTCCCCGGCCTTTAGTATACCCTTCTTTTCATGCAGGGTGTAACAGTGGGCCAGAATAACCATGATGTGCTGACAAGTAAGAGAGAATGTTCCTATAAGTTTCCTTACCCCGGGATGTATTCCTTGAGATTGAGCATCTGTAAAGCCTACGATGCGGGCTCCTTGGAAGTGGCCAGCCCAATATGTAATCTGTAACAGTGTCTGGGCTGCCAAGGCCTGGAGTGATGGGGGTCCTAGAGGTGCACAAAGGAACTCCTGGAGGAATTGGAGTTGGGCACAATGGAAAATGCCACAGGGGTCAGGACCTGAGGGCCTAGAGGTGGGAGTATTCCCCCAGGGAACTTTTTTTTCTTTTTTTTTTTGGACATAGAGTAAGGTGAGAGACTAGGCAGCAGAAGAACCCAAAACCCTTCCTTCTGTCTGTTTGGCGGCTACAGTAAAACTGGGGAGAGCCTGATGATTCTATCTGACACAGGCAACAGTGAGTTTGGACAGTGTTTCCCATGTAATTTAACATATCAAATGAACCCAGTTAGTTTAGGATTTCTCTTTGGGATGCTCCAGGGGTCCCTTGAAGCACCCCAAAGTTAGCTGGAGGTCCAAAGAATTTCAATTAGAATTTGATATTTGGGAAGCCTGTCAAAAATTTCAAAAAGTTTTAAAACACCTGGTCAGACAGGATCATAGGTTGCTGTGAAACAGTACTTATTTCTTGAGCTAAGGTGGAAAAAAGATTTCAAAAATAAATACAGATCACTTAAAGGCACAGAAACTCACACAATCTGTTATCAAAAGCAGCATTCCAGGAAAACTTTGTTCTCTTAGGAGAGAGAGAAACCAAATCCAGACTTGCATCACCCTACTCTTAATAAAATCCATTTACCTAATTAAATTTAATCCAACCTTAGAAAGTCCTGACCACATACAAAATTCTTTTTCAATTGTTCCTTTTCCACAAATCTACTGCAAATTTCTGTAGCCATATTTTGTCCCTTATTCTTTTCCCATTCAGAAATAACCGGATCTAGGACAAAATCACCTTTTTCCTTTTAACAAAATATATTTTCATTCCTCATACCTTCTTTTCTGAAAACACACATCCTACTTTCCTTAAGCAACCATGAACTGTCTTTTACAGTAGCATTCCTTGATTGGAATATCCCATAACCTCTAGAAACTTGTATCTTCCCAAAGCACAATTTCTTTCCTTAATGTGGTACAAGACATGTGTCTAATAAACCCAAACATTTTTAGTTTCCCTCTCGCAAGAAGACAGTAGTAGGTAAATTTAGACCTGTTTAGCAATTAATGTTCCAATATTTCATCTTATTTGAAATGGCCTGGATACTCAGTGGATTCCTCTCACTCAACTTAGTTTAGTTTCAAGTTACCAAAATTTGGAGGGACTATTTAGATGGACATTTCCAAAACATAATTATTCCTATAGAGTTTACCAAAAAGCTCATATCCCAGTTATATTTACTTAAAAGTTTAATTATATCAGGTTATTCTACTTGTTGACAGATTTTATAACAGAAACAATATGCACTTATTGACTTCCAGTAACCTTAGGTACAATAAAAGTATTGATATTATATTTAATGACTCTAAAGACAGGTCTGTATTAATTAAACCCACAAACTTAAGCTAGACAAGTTAATTTTTACATAAAGACAGAACCAGAGATCTCATAGTTTTCCCACTTGAATGGTTTTTAATTTTTTTAAAATTTGTATTGGAGTATAGTTGATTCACAATGCTGTGTTAGTTTCAGGTGTACAACAAAGTTAATCACTTATACATATATTGAGAAAAGTATACATATATTACGGAAAAACCCAACATTTTGGCCAACCCAATATATATATCCATTCTTTTTCAGATTCTTTTCCCATATAGGTTATTACAGAATATTGAGTAGAGTTCCCTGTGCTATACAGTAGATCCTGTTGTTTATCTATTTTATATATAGTATTGTGTATATGTTAATCCCAGTCTCCTAATTTATCACTTCCCTCCACGTTTCCCCTTTGGTAACCATAAATTTGATTTCTAGATCTGTGAGTCTGTTTTGTAAGTAAGTTCATTTGTATCATTTTTTTTTGTGGATTCCACATATAAGTGGTATCATGTGATATTTGGCTTCTTCTAACTTACTTCACTCAGTATGATAATCTCTAGGTCCATCCATGTTGCTGCAAATGGCATTATTTCGTTCTTTTTTATGGCTGAGTAATATTCTGTTGTGTATATATGTACCACATCTTCTTCATCCATTCCTCTGTCGATGGACATTTAGGTTGCTTCCGTGTCTTGGGTATTGTAAATAGTGGTGCAGTGGGGTGCATGTATCTTTTTGAATTATGGTTTTCTCCGGATCTCCGGATATATGCCCAGGAGTGGGCTTGCTGGATCATATGGTAGTTCTATATTTAGTTTTTTAAGGAATCTCCATACTGTTCTCCGTAATGGTTGTACCAATTTACATTCCCACCCCACTTGAATTTAAAAGGCCTCTTTTTTTTTTTTCTCTTCTCAATTTGGGGGGCTACAGATAGATCAGGTAGTTCCTGAGAGCCCAGGCAGAATAGTTGCAGAAGCAGAGGAGAGAAATGCAAACTCCTTGAGCTCAGATAGAATAGTTACTTTGCAAAGGCAGAGGAGAAAGATGCAAGCTCCTCTCCCTGCCGCCCCCCCCACTGCCTTTTTTTTCTTTAAAATCCCAGTAAGTAGCCCAAGGCTGGAGTCTCCGGCCATGTGGGCTGTGTTTGTATTTCAAGGCTTATGTGCTCCACCATGCCCACAATGTCGGCAGAGACTTGCAGGAGCCATTGGACAGACAAAACTACATAAAACAAAGATACCAATGACAAAAACTTAAAGACACAAACAAGAAGTTTTCAGGATAAAGGGGCCCGGAGTGCGGGTATAAGGATCAAGGGAGAGATAAAGGGAGGAGGGACAGAAAAGACTGAAAAAGAGAGACAGCAGGAAAATAAAGGTGAGAATATCAGGACAATAGGACTTCCAGCCACTACACAGAATGAGGTTTGAGCCTCTGTCACTCTCATAAATCTCCCTTCAGAGAGAGCCCGCTGGACCAGGATCTGCACGGTGTGAGGCGAGCCTCTCCCACCTCTGCTTGTCACCTGTCAAGGTGGGCCATTGCCGGCAAAAGGGAGCATGGTCTCACAAGCTGAGAGGAGTGATGCTGTAGCTGCCTGACGTCCACTCGGAAGGATAGGCCAGAAGTTGGAGAGGACAGAGAGAGGAGAGATAGAGAGCTATCAGGAGAGGGAAAGGGACAAGGGAGAGGGGGAAAGCATTGCCTGAATGAGGATACTGAGGCCCCCAGGGGCCAGGAAGGCAGACTTACCAAACATGGTGATGCTGAAACAAGACGTTCAGGTGGCCACTTTTCACCCATAGGGAAGCTGCATTCGGTGGTCCCAGAGATGCCCAGATCCCCTCCCGGGAAGGGGACAACTGCCCCACATTGGGTGCCATAAATCTGTTACCAACCAGGGCTCTTGGCCTCCTTAATAGATATTGATGAGGCTAGACAAGAAATTCAGGCAAGGCTTTTCCCTTGCTTGCTCCCAGGGAAGGGGGCGTGGGCATGAGCTGGTTCCTTATATGGGGTGAGGGTAGGGGTGTGTCCAAGGACCAGCCTGGAGGGGTGGCTTGGGTGGTGTGCCCACCCCTTTGGTGGTGTTGTGTGGAGGGGGCATGCATAGTACCCTGCTTTTGCTTCTGACACCCTGCATTTGCTCCCAGCTCTTCAGAAATAAGAGTTGGGTTCTTTCGGCCTCTTTGTATCCCGTTGCGCATAACTTGCCCCATCTGCGCACACACGCAGTTGTTTTTAGTCCCTTGTAGTTTCTTTGTGTTCTGTTGCTCGAAGAGACATTTGCCCAGATGCAAGCACTGCAGCAAAGGGTCCCAGGTCCCAGCCTGTCTCGTGTTCAGTATTTCTGTCCAGATTTTCTAATCGTCCTCAGTGTCAGGACTGATCAGGATGACCTAATCTGCCATCACTGGAATTGAAAGTTCTGTTTCATTTTTAACTAAAGACATACTTGTTTTTGGTTTTTTTTTAACATCTTTATTGGAGTTGATAGCTGAGTAATATTCCATTGTATATGTACCACCTTTTCTTTATCCATTCGTCAATGGACATTTAAGTTGCTTCCCTGTCTTGGCTACTGTAAACAGCACTGCAATGAAAAATGAGGTGCATGTATCCTTTCAAACCATGTTTTTCTCCAGATATATGCCCAGGAGTAGGATTGCTGGATCATATGGTAGCTCTATTTTTCATTGTTTAAGGAACCCCTGCAATGTTCTCCAAAATGGTTGTACCAACTTGCATTCCCACCAACAGTGTAAGAAGGTTTCCTTTTCTCCATGCCCTCTCCAGCATTTATTGTTTGTAGACTTTTTGATGATGGCTATCTGACTGGTGTGAGTTGATACCTCATTGTAGTTTTGATTTGCATTTCTCTAATGATTAATGATGTTGAGCATTGCTTCATGTGTTTGTTGGCAATCTGTATATCTTCTTTGGAGAAATGTCTGTTTAAGTATTCTGCCCATTTTTGGATTGGGTTGTTTGTTTTTTTTGTTATCGAGCTGCATGAGTTGCTTATAAATTTTAGAGATTAATCCTTTGTCAGTTGCTTCATTTGCAACTATTTTCTCCCATTCTGAGGGTTGTCTTTTGGTCTTGTTTATGGTATCCTTTGCTGTGCAAAAGCTTTTAAGTTTCATTAGGTCCCATTTGTTTATTTTTGTTTTTATTTTCATTTCTCTAGGAGGTGGGTCAAAAAGGATCTTGCTGTGATTTATGCCATAGAGACATACTTGTTAATCAAAACTAGTGAACACCCATGGTAGCACAGTGAGTTAATATACGTCCAATCTACAGCCCCCAGATCCCTACTGCTCCCTTTATGGCATGAGAAGCCTAGACTGCATATCTTGGTGTTGCAGCGTGCTGGATTCTGGGTGTTTAGGGGTCAGCTAAGGTCTTACTCCCTGCCCTCATGAAGCCTGCAGTCTGCCCTTTCCTTCCTAAAGTCTCCAACCTTTGAGGGCCAATATTCCCATTTGATTTTGTCTCTGTTCTTCTCGGGCCATCTCTTGAATTGCTACACTCATGATTTCAACTGTCCTTCCTCTGAGTAAACTCTTTCCCAGCCTTCGTACTGCTCTCAGGGCAATAAAGGTCAGCCTGAGCCTGGCATGCAGGTCTGGCCCTGTCCTTTTCTCAGCCTCATGGCCCATAAACCATTCACTCTCAACTATAGCCCAGTCTCTAAATGCATGTGTTTTGGCACATACAAGTTTGTCCTCCTAGACTCGGCATCACCTCCACTGGGAAGCCTTCCCTGATTCTCCCAGGCTACATCAGCCTGAACTAACACTCTGCTTCACCAGGACTGTTTCCCCAGGAGGACAAGCATTTTGAAGCCAGTGTCAACATCTTATTCATTTCAGCATCTCTAACACTTGGCGTTTAAGAGGTGTCAGTTAATGTGGAAGGGTCTCATGGGAAGTCTCATGGGAACTTGGGAAAAGTGCCACGCATCCCCTAATGCATTGTCTTTTCCACCAGTCGAATGAACCTTTTTCCCTGGGAACCTCAGTTTCTACTCCTTAATGGGAGGCATGCCAGCTGCTTATCCACCTGCATTCCCCCCCAGACACATCGAGTTCACAGACCTTTGGGACACTGTGACAGTGGACTGCCACCTGCTGGTGAGACGGTTTCTTGGACAGTGACAGGAAAGTTTCTAGGCCAGTGACAACTCAGGGCTACAGACAGAGCAGGGGTTCTTAAGGCATTCCACAAACAATGTAAACCCCTTCTCAAAATAGTATTTTCAAATGCACAGTATAAAGCACATAGATTACAAGTGAAACCAGTCATAATGAGATAGAGGTGTCAAAATATTAGAAAATATATATACTACGTGTGATATATGTATTATGTATCTCATTAAATAACAAGATCTAGTAATAGGTCCAATAACTACTATAATTTCAAAATGATGAACGAAAATGATAATTGAAGATGTCTGCAACAGCTGTAATGTGAGTTGCAGTCTCTGTGATTTCTACTGCTGACATAGTCACAAGTACTGCTAATAATATTACAGTTTGTTGCCTATACCCATAAGGAAAGGAAATGCTGAATTTCAGTTAGAGGTTAGTGAAACTAAAGACCAAATATTTCCCATCCAGGTACAAAGATACCCTGAATTCTACCCATGGATCCCTTGTGTGTGTTTGAGGGGGGTCCATGGACTCCAGGTTAAGAACCCCTGAATGAGGTTTTGGAGGCATGGATGACACTTTTTTTTTGGCTGCATTGGGTCTTCGTTGCTGCGCACGGGCTTTCTCCAGTTGCGGTGATCGGGGGCTACTCTTCGTTGGGGTGCACGGGATTCTCATTGCGGTGGCTTCTCGTTGCGAAGCACAGGCCCTAGGCATGCGGGCTTCAGTAGTTGTGGCACGTGGGCTCAGCAGTTGTGGCTCGCGGGCTCTAGAGTGCAGGCTCAGTAGTTGTGGCTCGTGGGCTCTAGAGCCTAGGCATGCGGGCTTCAGTAGTTGTGGCACGTGGGCTCAGCAGTTGTGGCTCGCGGGCTCTAGAGTGCAGGCTCAGTAGTTGTGGCTCGTGGGCCCTAGAGCACAGGCTCAGTAGTTGTGGCGCACGGGCTTAGTTGTTCCGCGTCATGTGGGATCTTCCCGGACCAGGGCTCGAACCCGTGTCCCCTGCACTGGCAGGTGGATTCTTAACCACTTCGCCACCAGGGAAGCCCATGGCTGACACTTCTGAACATGGCAGAGATGCTGGTGGTTAAGTGTGTGTGACTCTTGCTGAATGTAATGGGCGCAGTTGGCGGAGAGGAGCTGTGGAGGAGACAGTGAAGTTCAAACTCTGAAGCCATAGGCACTTTATCAGCACTTACCAGTGCTCTGAGCTTTCGCCTCACTCTCCCCTGACCCAGCATGTTTCCTCGTCTATAAAACGAGAATGACAATGTCTTCCTCGTGGGTTGCTGAAAGGATTCGATAAGTTAACATGTAAAAACTCCTGGGGTCGGGCTTACCTGGTCTGTGGAGAAAACACACACACAGCCAAGCGTAACTTCTTTCAGAACAGAAACCCCAACGTCTGACCTGCTGTACAACCTGTGAGGCACCAGTGTACTCAGAAGATAGGAAACCCTTTCTTGTTTAAGTCTGCCCTGCTTTTCCCACCTGAATCCAAGAGAACAAACCCAAACGCAAAGAGTTTCTCACCTTGTTATTTTATTAGAAGCATATTTACATTCTCGCAGTTAACTTTGCAGAGAACATTTTACAAAAGTTTTTTATATAAAGTTTGGAACTACATAAAAATAACTTCTATTCTTCATAAAGGGGGAAATATAAGTTAGTTCTATTTACTCTGCTAAAAATTGACTGTAAATGAGTAACAGTTCCGTTTGTCCCTTCCAGAGAAAACATTAGCACAGAACACAAAGAATACTGCATGGGCCTTCTCAATGTTGGGCATTGCACGCTGGTACAACTGTGAGACTGGGAGACCCAACCAGACCCCATCCAGAAAGGACAGGGGAGGTGTTAAGGCTAGGGCAGCACTGAGCAGGAAGCAGCAGCTCCTTGAATGAGATTCCAATGTGAACGACAAACCAAAGAAGGAAATGATCAAAGACTTTCACCTACACCATGAAACTGGCATTTCACCTAATACTCATTCTCACACCCCAGGCTACAAAAGGCAGTATTGTAAATAAAGCACAAGTCAGCCCTGCCACTGGCCATCACCTGACCATTCGCCAATGCTGGCTTCGCCTGGTGGAACTGGGTCTGTGTTCTGTAGTTACACTGTTAGTTCATGTTTTCCCAGCACCTGTGCACCAAAGAGAATCAAAGGGGATAATTGTTTCACTTGTCTCATTTGTGTGAGACCTGAAAATTGTCCCTTCTGGGTCAAATACTGAAGCAGGCAAGCTGAGTGCTCACTAACCGAAGAGGACCAGTGCCTTCCCATGGCCCCCAGTGCATCTTTACTGCATAGGTAAGTCTTTGGAACCCCAAGTCCCTTTTCCTATTGAATGGTTACCCTACTTTCCCGAGATCCATTTACAACCAGTGCCCAGAAAACTCCAGGGAATTGCTTTAGAAAGACAAAGCACTGCACCCTTACCTGTAGGAGTGAAGAAAGAGGAAGTCCTCCCAGGGTGTGTCAACCACCCCATCACCACCAAAATAGTACCCAGACTCAGTACACCCATATGATTCCTCAAAATCACCTTCAGTTTTCCGCTTTGTTTTTTTAAAGCAGGTATTTTCCTAAGGAAGCCATTTATTTATATTTTTTTTCAAGTTAGACATAAAGGTGAAAAAAAGTTTACTTTGTAAATAAACCGAACGCCGGGTTGAGCATTTGCTTTTATTGGGTTATCTACGCTCTGCAGCCTGTGGGGATCAGAATCTGTGGGAGGCCAGCTGAGTCATCCAAAGGCCCAGCATTCCATCTGAGATACAGAAGCTTTGCTTTTGCCAGGTTCCTGGGGGCAGGAAGCACTGCATTTCTCCCTGATGCTTTTTCTCCCCGAACAGAAGTTCCAGTGCCTGCCAGCCTCTGTCTGAAGTGTAAGGCGGACTCTGAACTAGGAGGGACACAGGGCAGAGGGAAGCAGCCTTCCCGTATCACCTGCAGACAGGTGGGCAAGTGTGAGACAGAGTGACTGGGGTGGGAAGGTCTTGTGGGGCGAGGGATTTATCCCTGAACACAGGATCCCGTGCAGGGCCAAAAGGAATCGCAGGCTGGCGGTTCAGCCTGTGCCTCTGGTGCCGGCCCCCAGCACGCCCATACCAACGGCTCCCCTCGCTTGTTCAGTGGCACAGGCTCAGGCAGCGAACATGTTCCAATCCACCTGGCACAAGAGGCCCAGGGGGCCAAGGGGTGGGGGTGTGTGTGCAGGAAGGGGGAGTACAAGATGGCACGAAACACTTGAGATCAGGGTGAAGCGTTCAGCCTCTCCCCATCCCACCGCTGTAGATGCTGTCTCAAGAAGAAAGCAGATTGGGGGAACTGGAGGAAGGAGGGCACCCCCTGAGCAGCTGGCTGCAGACTAGGCTCCACTGGGAACCAAAATGCCTGTTAGAAGCCGTGGTTCCTGGTCTGACACTGCAGGGAATGGCTGAAAAGCCACCGATAATTACAGTAGGACGCGCCCACGGTGACTTCAGCAGTAGCACTTTGTGCCCACAGACAGCAAAGCTGGTGTTTTGGCAAACAGGAGGGGCCTCGAGGCCACAGAACACCTATTCCTCCTGGTCCCTGGCCCCCGCAACAGCCCAAGTCGCTGACAGCTCAAAGGAACCTGGGGCTCAAATGGAATGCACGTTAGGATCAGGCAGCACATCATAAAACCTCGCCCTCCACGATGAGCGAGAAGCCAGAAACGCCGGGTGGGTCTGTCAGGCACGGTTGGGGTGGCACAAGGCAAGGGGCGGGATTCGAGCCGGCATGGAAGCAAGAGGGAAGGGGCTCCTGAGTTACTTGTTCACAGAGAATGGGAGGGCCCCGAGGCCCACCGGCCGGCCAGCCACAGCCCCAGGCGGCTGTTACGAAGCATCCGCAGAGCTGTACGGGAAGAACCTGGTGGCCTTGGTTGGGGTGGTGGGGCTCAGGCACTCTGCCTCCTCGTTCATTTTGAAGAACATCTCCTGCTCTCGCTTCTTCTGGTTCAGCTCTTCTTCCAGAGCCTAGGACAGAGGGCAGACGGAGCTCGTTTGGATCCCTTAGGACACAAGCCTTCCCCAACCACAGGACCCCCACCAAAGTGGCCTTCTCTGGAAATTCCCCTCCCAGGCCTCAGTGCTGGGTAACTTGGTCTTCCCTCGCTCCTGCCCCAGCGCCTGTCACCCAGAAGGTAGGTACCACCTCCTCCTTCCTCGTGCCACAGCCACGCAGGAGTTTCCTATGGACCAAGGGCTCTGCTTTGGGGAAATGCCAGTCTAGATGGGGTGTGAGGGAGAAGCAGATGCAAATCAGCTGGCAGGAAAACAACCAAAAGAATGGAGAAGAACCTGAGGTAGAAAATGGAGCAAGAGGTTTAACGGCAGGGGAAACAGAGATGTCCGAGTTACATGGTGTTCCTAACCAGGGCACCGTCCTGCAAAGTCAGGGGACTTCTTTTCAAAATATAGGTGCAGTCATGCTACCCCCCGAGATTCTAATTCTGAACGTCTGTGGTAGGACAGGGGTTCTCTACGTTGTAAAAGCACATCAGATAACTGCAAGGGGAGCATCTAGACGGACAGGCACTGCAGGAGCTTCCCTTGGGCACACGCAAGTTTATCTAGCTAAATTGTGTCCTACCAGAAAAATTTCTTGAGGGTTCTCCAAAAATAAATAATTATTAAATTAAGAAAGGAAGCAGAGTGCAGAGGAAAGAGCAGGGGCTTTACAGTCAAATAGGATTCAGCTCCATTACCAGCTGGGTGGGCCTCTGCATGCTACCTTTCCTCTCCAAGCCTGTTTCCTCTCGTGTAAAATGGCAATATCACTACCTGCCTGGCCGGGCTACTGCAAAGATTAAATTAAAAACTAATGGGCTATAATTACTACTTCCTACATGTCAGGCACTATGCTAAGTGCATTACATCTTATTTTAATCTTCACCCTATGAGATGGATACCACTATCCCCATCTTAACGATGGAGAAACTGAGGCTCAGAGAGCTTAGGTCACTTGCCCAAGGTCATTCAGCTAGCTGGAAGCAGAGCCAAGATGGGTCTAACTAACTTCAGAGTTCAAGCTCTGAAACACTGTGTGCCACCATCTGCAAAGCCAGGCACACGAGTTACTCAGTAAATGTGGCTTCTATATTACTTACTTTCACTCTAGAAGTAACCACTTTCACAGGATTTGACCAGCATTCTATTATGTCTCTCTCTTTAAAACTAGTATTTGATGCCCTGAAATAGTCTCAACAAACAACTTAATTACTAGATACCCCCTTAAGCTCTCATTCCTTCAACAGTACTAAATTCTAGTGAGCTCTACCTCTAAGGAAAAATGCAGAAGGGACACTGAATCGCAATGCCAATTTTTCCGGTCTGTTGTAAGATATCCATATTCAAAAGATACTGGAAATCCAGATTTTTATGTAAAATTTCCTTATACTTAAAAAACTGGCACCTTAAAACAATTTTTTGAATTGCTGTATGTTGGCCATACCTAATGTCTCTAAGCCACTTTCAGCCTGTGGGCCATCAGTTTGTAACTTCTGCTATAGGAATACCAATTTTATTATAATAGCTACCACTTTTTTGAGCACAGAGAGGTTTAATAACTTGCCCAGGGTCTCACAGCTAGTAATGGGGGAGCTAGGACTTTCTCCCACGTCTGTCTTCCTTCAAAGCCTACGCTCTTAAGCACTACTCTATTTTACCTCTATATAACCTATATATTCCTCTATATAACCTACGGCAGGAGTCAGCAGTCTTTTTTCTATAAAGGGCCAGATGGTAAATATTTTTGGCTTTGGAAACCTTAAGGCCTCTGTTGCAACTACTCAACTGCTGTCTGGTGTAAAATCAGCCAGAGACGATATGTAAATGAACGAGCGTGGCTGTGTTCCAATAAAACTTTATTTACAAATACAGGTGGTGGGTCAGATTTGGCCCATGGGCAATAGTGTACTAACACCTGTTTTAAGGGAAGAAATGTTATCTTCATCTTATGGCCCCAAAAAGCAAGGTTCGGGAGGGAAGACTTGTCTGAGGCCACATTCTGTGTCAGCTATGGCCCAAGCAACACCTTATTGACCTTACTAGATATTCTATACTTACTGAAAGAAATCTGAATTTTTCTAAAAATATTCCACAATGTACAGTCATCTCCCCTGCCCCCACATACATGGGCAGGCAGCTCAAAGCTGCTGACTGAAATGCAAGAGTGTAAAAGAACGTTTATTCCAGGATGCACATTATCGCCTCCGGGTCAGTGTTCCAGCAGCAACCCAGGTGACTAAGGATAGGATGATTCTACAAAGAATTCTGGAAAGAGGTAGCCCACACCAGCAAAATCCAATGGCTCTCCAAATACATACTTGCGGCACCTCCCCTAAGCCCAGGCACCCGCAAGAAGCAATCTGGGCAGTTGCTAGAGGCAAGATGATGATTCATTTTCAGACTCTCAGGATGTGCCAAGGGTATAGAAGCCCTAGGTAAGAGAACCAGGTGAACATCTATTTCCTGATGCCTGATCAGCCTGTGTCAGCAGGAGTATAATTGATTTGAGTGTCAAGTATCAAAAGTCCTAGCAGACCACGCGTGGTTACAGATAAGTGTGGGCCTATTAACAGGAAGGTCTGGGACCCTGGCCAGCTTCCAGCTAGAAAGCTCCATTAGCACAGGGAGGGAAGCCTCTATTCAAGGACTCCCAAGGCCGTTATATGGCTGCGGTGGGCAACTGCCTCCTGGGCAGATCACAGTTACAGCAAGCAGAGCTCAAGTACGACCGCAGAACAAACCTCAGGGCTCAGGACACATGATCGAGGGTAATTAGGGCAGCTCTCTCCTCAGAGAGTTAAGAGAGTGGAAGGACATGAGTACGTCCTTGGCCTATACTGTGGGCTGGTGGCTTTCTGCATAACACTATACAATATTCATTATCTTCACTTTATAAATGACCACACTGAGGCCCTGTGATGGTCAATTTATTTGTCAACCTGGCAAAGCCACGGTAACCAGTTGTTTGGTCAAACACTAGTCTAGATGTCACCATGAAGGAATTTTTTTATATGTGATTAACATTTAACTCAGTAGACTGAATAAAGCAGCTTACCCTCCAAAATGTGGTTGGGCCTCACTCAATCAGTTGCAGGCCTTAAGAGAAAAGACTGAGGGTCCCGCTAAAGAAAGAGGGATTGGGTCTCCACACTGCCCTGGGGCTCAGCGCTGCAACATCAACTCTTCCCTGGCTCTCCAGCCTGCAGTCTGCCCTGCAGATTTCAGGCTTAACAGTCCCAACAATTGGGTGAGCCAGTTCCTTCAAATAAATCCATAAATCTGTACCTTATCCATATCTGTATCTATATCCATACGCCAGGCAGACACCGATGGCACAACACGAAGCAGAGCCCACCACTGAGCCCACCAGCCCAGACAGGGTTACCTTTTTGCGTGGCCGAAGCTTGTCCCGCCATTCCTTTAGGTTCTGGTTATGGCTTTCGTCCAGGGCCTTCAGCTTCTGGGTTTCATGCTCTACCAGAAGGTGACACTTTTCATTCTGCAACATATTCCAGGAAGTACAGGTAAGAAGCACAGAGGGCTGAGATATACCATGAAGGTACCAGCATCCTTCATTTCTTACTTCTCCTTGATTATAAACTCCATTTATACAAAACACTACATGTAAAGACACATGCACCAAAAGGTGCCTGGAAGACCATTCCAGAATATTAACATTAATAATTCTTATTGAGTAGTGGAATCTGCAGCAGTCTTGCAACTTTCTACTTCGGGCTTTCTGCATTGTTTGAATTTTTCAACATGAATGTATAAAACTAATAACAATAAATCTGTGCCCCGATCCCACCACACAGAGGCAACCACCACAGAATTTTAGATATATTTCCTGTCAGGCTCTGTCCTGTGCGTTGTTTAGCTCACCCTGTATACACAATTCTGAAACCTGCCTCCCTCTCAACATTATAATGTAAACATTTCTACATTTACACAAAGAATTAACATCTTTTACAATCATCATTTTAATTCCTACAAGATATCCCACAGTATGGTTTATCTAATTTAAACATTTCCCTATTTTTGGCCACTTAGGTTGCTCTTAATCTTCACTATTATAAATAGCATTGTGTTAAACATCTGTGCTATGTACTGAATTGTGTCTCCCCAAAATTCATATGTTGAAGCCCTAATGCCCAATGTGATGGTATTTGGAGATATGGGGCCTTTAGGAGATAAATAGGTGTAGATGAGGTCAAGAGGGTAGGACCCTCATGGCGGGATTAGTGCCCTTATAAGAAGAGACCAGAGTGCTTACATGCTAGAGTGCTCCCTCCCTGTCTCCTTCCCTCCTTTTCTCCCTCTCCCCATCTCCCTCTCTGCCATGTGAGGACACAGCAAGAAGGCATCCATCCGCAAGCCAGAGAGAGAGACTTCACCAGAAGCCAGCCATGCTGGCAAAGCTGATCTTGGATTTCCAGGCTCCAAAACTGTAAGAAAATAAACTTCTGTTGTTTAAGCCACCCAGTCTGTGGTATTTTGTTATAGCAGTGGGAGCTAAGATAATCTGTGTGTATAAATATTTTGTATTTATATTTATATAAGTTATATAATTATCTGCATCACATACCATTTCTTCAGGAGAGGTTTGTGACAGGGGTAAGGGCAATGGACCTGGCTGAGGCTTGCCAACCTCACTGTTCTCTTGCTGAGGTAAGTTACCTGCCTCACAAAACTTAACCTGGAATCTCTCATAGGCAAAAGTGACAATTCCCTGTTGATTCCTCAGAGGGAATCAATCTTGTGATTTATAAGGAGTTTATAAGCAGGGGGAAAGTGCCTTTATCCAGATACCTCAACCTTACTGGACTGGAAGAGTAGAACCCCTTGGGGAATTTTTATTTGGGGTTTCAAGCTCAAGGGTTCTGGGAATTTAGAAATTGCCTTGGTTGGGAATAATACTTATAGCAGCCCTGAGTACCTCTGGCCTGCCCAGAGCTGGGCTCCCAGCACTCTTTATGGGTTTTCTCAGTTCATCCTCACCGTAAACCCACGAGGCAGGGTTGGGAACACAGATACAGAAGGTGAGTGGCCTGGCTAAAATTCACACAGCGACAAGCAGCAGAGCCCCTACCTGACAGGCTTCAATACCTGCAATGTTTCCTCCACACCTCCCTGCCTTTCCAGAAATTGCCAGATGGATGCAATAGCCTAAAGAAGTTCCTGAGGCCACAGAGGTTTGTGTCAGCCCATCTATCTGTCAGGTAGGGCAATGCCTCGCTCCACCACAAGGGGGCTCCAAGTACCAGCTCCCGGGCGGGGACCCTTAGGGTGAGGCAAACAAAAGGTCAAGGATCTCCCCAGGGAAAGAGGTCACAAAGGGGCTTGTCAATATCAGGATACCTTTTCCTGACTTCAGTGGGAAAGCTTTGAGCTTCTCACCATTAAGGATGATGGTAAGTAGCTGTAGGTTTTTATAGATACCCTATCAAGTTGAGGAAGTTCCCCTCTATTCCTAGTTTACTGAGAGTGTTTATCATGAGCAGGGGTCAGCTTCTGTCAAGTACTTTTTCTGTATCTGTTGATGATATGATCATGTGATGTTTCTTCTTTAGCCTGTTGATGTCATGGATTACATAACTCATTTTCATATAATGCACGAGCCCTGGGATAAATCCCCACCTGGTGGGATGGTGTATACTACTTTTTATACATTTTTTAATTCTATTTGCCAACGTTTCGTTGGGGATTTGTGCATCTGTGTTCATGAGAGATACAGGTCTGTAGTTTTCCTCCTCGTAACGTCTGGTTTTGGTATTAGGGTAATTGGGACACCTTTTCCCAAGACACAGTGGTGACCGAGAAATCCAGCAGCAAGCCCACTGCCAGGCCCCGGGCATGGCACGTTCAGCTCAGCTCTGTCATCTCATTTACAAAGCCTCACCACAGTTCTGCAAAATAGGAATTATCATCCTCACCCCCTGCCTATTTTACGAATGTGGAGACTATGGCCTGGGAGGGTGATGTGATTCGGCCAACATCACACAGAACGGCAGGATGGAAAGAACGGCAGGATGGAAACCATTCCACCCTGAGCTTCAGACTCCTTCCCGGTTTGTAGGGTCTTTGGGCCCCCAGGGAGCTGACTGCCTCGGGGGCGGTGAGGCAAGCGGGGGCGGGGCAGAAGGGCAGTACCTGCAGCTGCTGCAGCTCGCCCATGTTGCTCCCGCACTGTGCCACCATGTCCCGCGTCTGGCTCTCATGTTTTTGCTGCTGCTGCAGCCGCTCTGACTTCTGCCTCTTCTCCTCCTGCTGGGAGAACTGCAACAGACAACAGGTGAGGCGCCTCAGCGGGCCACGGGCCTGGCCGGGAGCCCAGCTCAGCCCTGTCCCGGGGAGACCCCATCTGAGGGGCTGGTTTGTACAGAGCCACAGTGCCCCGCACCACTCAGGCCGTGCCCCCCGTCTGAAGTCCTCCCCTCTGAGCTGAGACCCAGCCCCTGCCCTCAAGGAGCCCCCAGATTGGCAAGGACACTGAGACATGCTAGGACAGCATATGTAAGTAAGCAGGGATCACAGGAGCCCACGGCCACCGACTCTGTCCCCGAGCCACACGGGTGACTTGTGAGCGGGGTCTCAGTAGAGGAGAGGAAGGAGTTTACCTGCAGAAGCAGCTGCAGGATAGACACCCTGAGTGTGTCCACCAGAGGGGCAGTCAACGTGAGGCTTTTAGGCTTCCGGGCTGTGACTTCTGGCTTCCATTCCATTCCTCCTTCCCAGACCCTGTGCTGCGTCTTATATTCTATACTCCCCCAACCATATAAGATTCAGGCTGCACCAAACCTGGGTCTGGCCCCACTCCAGGACGCCCCCGGCCCCCCACCTGCTTGATCTTCTCGCGCTGCTCAGCGGCACTGCCCGCCCCGTTGATGTGCAGGCTCTTCTTGTACATGGCCATGCGCGTCTTGCCCTCGCTCCTCTGAATCTTGGGCAGCCGCGCCTTTTCCTGCTGCTGCCGCACCTTCAGCTGCTCCATCATGCGCTGGTTGTAGCGCTGCATCTGCTCGCACTCCTGAGGGGGACACCCAGCCGGGGCCAAGGTCAGCTGCGTTCCACGCGCGTGGGTGTGGTCAGATGCCAAGGCTGCCACACGCACTCAGGAGCCCAGGACCTGCGTGGTCCAGAATGCTCAGCAGAGCAAGGCTCGTGTCATTTTACTACTGCTCTTACATAACATTTTCTGTTCTCACTTTAAAAATTACCATTAATAAATAACCTTACCTTCTTACCTTCTAAATGCCTTCTTAATCTCCCAAATATACAAACAGCTCATACGACTTAACCAGAAAAAACCCCAAGCAACCCAATAGAAAAATGGGCAGAAGACCTTAATAGACATTTATCCAAAGAAGACATACAGATGGCCAGTAGGCACGTGAAAAGATGCTCAACATCACTAATTATTAGAGGAATGCAAATCAAAACTACAATGAGGTACCACCTCACATGGGTCAGAATGGCCATCATCATTAAAAAGTCTACACATAAAAAAAAAAAAAAGTCTACACATAACAAATGCTGGTGAGGGTGTGGAGAAAAGGGAGCCCTCCTACCCTGTTGGTGGGAATGTAAGTTGGTGCAGCCACTATGGAAAACAGCATGGGAGGTTCCTCAGAAAACTAAAAATAGAGTTACCATATGATACAGCAATCCCACTCCTGGGCATGTACCCAGACAAAACTAATTCAAAAAGGTACATGCACCCCTATGATCATAGCAGCACTATTCACAATAGCCAAGACATGGACGCAACCTAAATGACTATAAACGGATGAATGGATAAAGAAGATGTGGTACATATACACAATGGAATACTACTCAGCCATAAAAAAGAACAAAATAATGCCATTTGCAGCAGCATGGATGCAACTAGAGATGGTCATATGAAGTGAAGTAAATCAGAAAGAGACAAATACCAAATGATATCACTTATATGTGTAATCTAAAATATGGCACAAATGAACCTATCTACAAAACAGAAACAGGCTCACAGACATGGAGAATAGGCTTGTGGTTGCCAAGGCCAGGTGGGGAGGGAGAGGGATGAACTGGGGGTTTGGGATTAGTAGACAGAAACTATTACATTTAGAATGGATAAACATCAGGGTCCTACTGTACAGCACAGGGAACTGTGTCCAGTCTCCTGGGATAAACCATAATGGAAAAGAATATTTTAAAAAGAATGTATGTACGCATATAACTGAGTCACTTTGCTGTACTGCAGAAATTAGCACAACATTGTAAAGCAACTATACTTCAATTAAAAAAGAAGTATTCTGAGGGAATGCATGGGAAAGAGATATAAAATGAAAATGGAAAGAAAGGCAGGACAAAAAAAGGGAAAAGAGGAAAAAGTGAGAGAGACATGTACCTCAGGTGTCAGAGTCAGCGAGGGAGCTGCTTGGGCCATCTGCTTCCCTGCACAGTTTCCCCAATTCCTAGCCCCTGGACCTGAGGCAGGACATCGCCCAAGAAGCTCTCGAGCCTCACTGTGGCCAATTTGGCTGCTCTCAGGAGCAAGTGATGCCCCACCGAGGGGCAGCCTCATGGCTCTCCCAGGTCTCCCAGTGGCAGCCCCCGAACCCAAGCTGACTAGGAGCCTCACCTTCTCATGCTTGCGCACCAGCTCGTGCCGCTGGAGGAAGTATTGGTCTTTGAGCTGCTGCTTCACCAGCTGGTGCCTCTCCTGCAGGTGATGCTCCTCCATCTCCCACAGCGCCGCCTCCCGGTCTGTGGAGGACATGTCACCCGGTGAGGTGCAGATGGCCAGAGCCCCACCAGGCCCTCCCCTCCACTGCCCCGAGCCAGGTCTCCTGACACTGGCTGATAACTGTGCCACGTCCTTAGACTATGTGGGCTGAGCCAACTCCTAGAAACTTCCAGGGATGATAGCACCCAGCAGCATGGTACAGCAGGAAGTGTTGGAGTCAGGAGCCAGAGAAACCAGAGGCTAAAACCCAGCTGCATCACTGGGATTTGAGATGAACACAGAATCCTCTCCAGGCCTCACCTTCCATCTCTGCCAAATGGGCACAACCACACCACGGAGGGAAAATGTCCTTGGAAGATACTTTTATGTTCAATCTACATTGCACCTCTGCTTTCCTAATGGGCAAATAGGAAGGGCTCATGTGGAAACCCCATGAAGAAGACACAGCCTCTTGTCACTATTTCCTCCTTTGAAAAATAGGTGAGACCCTTCATGTCCCATATATGCATTATTGAAACAGTTATCTGGCATTTTATCACTGGAAGTCTATTAACCGACCCCTGTGCTCAGGACAGGGCAGGGAGCTGGTGTCGGATGGAGAGCGTCACGCCCTGCAAGATACAGCTGGTCATGCTCAGCCTACTGCGAAGTTGTTTATTTCACTGTACTCCTGTTCCATGAAAGCCAGCATCTATCCACAGAACATCAAAACAGTGATTTGGCTTCTAAACCAAAATCAGAACCCCAGTCCCACAGGTAGGATGGTTCTTGCAGACCATCACATGATAAGAAAAGGAAACAAGGGCTTTTCTGAAGCATCCGTGGCTCTATCCAGAATGTCGGAATACCAAGGACCCCATTTTTCTTGGCCCACATCAAGTACTGAGTGGTTTCTACTGTTTAACTGCCCTGGCCATCAGAGTCCTGTTTGTGGCCCCTGTTATAATAATGAGCCAGAGACAGCACTCGTATATTAGTCCTATGTTTACATCTTTACAACAGACAGGGACCATTAGCTCCAAAGCCCACAGGCACCAAACTCTAATTTTCACCCATCCAGTTGTTTTGTTGTTTTGTTTTGTTTTGTTTATTTTGCGGTACGCGGGCCTCTCACTGCTGTGACCTCTCCCATTGCAGAGCACAGGCTCCGGACGCGCAGGCTCAGCGGCCATGGCTCACGGGCCCAGCCGCTCCGCGGCATGTGGGATCTTCCC
>NC_041215.1:3568695-3578115 GCF_002837175.3 Physeter macrocephalus
GGGGCACGAACCCGTGTCCCCTGCATCGGCAGGCGGACTCTCAACCACTGCGCCACCAGGGAAGCCCATCCAGTTGTTTTAAATGCAGTTCAAACAACAGACTTCCAGCCATTTGGAGCCTGCCTGCTTTGCATACCCCATAAAATTGTACCCAACATCTGCTAGCCATAAATTAGATAGCCGGGGGGCTACATACAGACCCCAAGCTCTGCACCCTCCAGAGCTCTCTACCCCAGAGCTTCCTCAGCTGAGCTCCCCCTGCTGAGTGACATCATCCAGATACATAAGCCCCCCTCTGATCCCCTTCTTCCCCAGGATTTCCCCTGCCCTCCTCCCTCTGGGTGGTGGCTCACACTGTTGTCTCTGGACAGTCTAATGCTGGGAGGGACTCACCAGCATGCAAACCTGCCAAAGCACCACCACACAAGGGTAGTTAAGAGCTTGGCTTCAAGATAAAGTCTGCATCCAAGGCCCACTCTACCACTCATTAACTGTGCAACCCAAGCCAAAGGAGTCACTCTCCAAGCCTCAATTTCCTCATCTATAAAAATGGGGAGAACAGTAGGGCCTGCCGTGCAGGGTTACGGATAGGATGCAGTGTGACTAAGGTGTAAGATTAAGGCACATGGCTAGGCAGAGGAGTCGCTCGATACGTGATGGCTGCTAGAAGCGGCTCTCAGTACTGCCCCCCGACCCCCGTTAACCCAGCTCACTCACGTGCAATTTCCACCCACTCTACATTGCTTCCTTTTTTTTTTTTTTCCCTTCCTTGACATCCACAATAATGTCAGATAGTCTTGTTGCTAACTGGTATCTCTGCCTCAGTCCTGACTTCAGTGGGGATTCTCCTCATGTTTCACCATAAAGGCTGATGTTTGGTCTTAGGGTGGAGAAGACCTAGCAGTTCTTCCTTGCCCGGGGCTGGCATGTACATTCATGGAGAGTCTGGGCCAACATGCGCACCCCGCTCTCGGGCACCCACCTCGAAGGAGCTCCTGCTTCCTAGTGAGGCACTCGCGCTCCTTGTCACAGATCTCCCGCCTGTTGTCGGCCGTGATCCTCTTCATCGCCAACTCCAGGTCCTCCTTCTGCTTGGCGAGGAAGTCCCGGTCCTATTAAGTATTTAAAATTTTAGGCATGTTTACGGTACTGTGGTTTTTTTTTTTTTTTTTTAGAGATACATATTGAGATGTTAACAGGTGACATGATACGATGTCTGGGATTTGATTCAAAATAATACAGTAGAGTGGGGCAGTGAGTGGACAGGAGTTAATAATTACTGAGATCAGGTGATGGGTTTATGGGGATTCATTATACTATTGTACTTGTTTCTGCCTGTGTTTTAAATTTTCCTTAATAAAGAGTAAAGAACTGAAATTTAAATTTAAAAATTTTAGCTACTATACATGAAGTAGATAACCAACAAGGACCTACTGTATAGCACAGGGAACTATACTCAATATTTTGAAATAACCTATAAGGGGGAATCCCCTGGTGGTCCAGCAGTTAGGACTTGGAGCTCTCACTGCTGAGGGCCCAGGTTCGATCCCTGGTCAGGGAACTAAGATCCTCCAAGCTGCGCATTGGGCACAGCCAAAAAAAACCAAAACCAACCAAACAAAAAATCCTATAAGGGAAAAGAATCTGAAAAAGAATATATATTTATATATCACTAAATCACTGCACTGTATACCCGAAACTAACACAACATTGTAAATCAACTATACTTCAATAAAAAAAAAATTTTTTTTTTAATTTTTAATAAAAATTTTAGGAAACATGTTAAGAACTAAAAATTTGCACTAATCCTATCACTCAATGCTAGCAACTGGTTTTGGTGTATCTATATAAATGTATTTACATCTGTTGTTGTTTCACAAAAATTATTTTAAAAGACTTGAAGAAATATTTGTACACCCATATTCATGGCAGCATTATTCACAACAGCCAAGGGATTGGAAACAACTCAAGTGTCCATAAACAGATGAACGTATAAACACAATGTGGTATATACATACAATGAAATATTATTCAGCCTTTAAAAGGAAGGAAATTCTTATATATGCTACAACACGAATGAATCTTGAGGACAAGGTAAGTGAAATTAACCAGACACAAAAGGACAAAAACTGTATGATTCCACTTATATGAGGTCAAATTTGTAGAGACAGAAAGTAGAATGGTGGTTGCCAAGGACTGGAGGCAGGGTGTCATGGGGAATTACTGCTTAATGGGTACAGAGTTTCTGTTTTGCAAGATGAAGAGTTCTGGAGATGGATCATGGTGATGGTACTCACAATGATGTAAATGTACTTAATATCACTGAACTGCACACTTAAAAATGGGTAAGATACCAGATTTTATGTTATGTCTATTTTACCACAACTTTAAAAAATTATTAAAAAGACCTTTCCATGTCATAATGTAATCTTCTATCAAAAATAAGTTTTAATGGCTGAAAATATTTCATGGTATAGCTAGCTATCCCAACTTATCTACCCAATATATAATAGGTTGTTTATAGGTTTTCTTTATTTTAGATACTGCTGCTCTTCACATTCTGGTAGCTAAATGTCCTTGAACCTCTGTGATGATTCATCTTCAAGATTAGTCCTAGAAGCAGAAAATCTAGGCCAAAGGATGTGTACATTTTTGAAGCTCTTGATGCAATTGCCAGAGTGGCCTCCTAAAAGGGCCAGTCTTCTCTCCCTCTGTGGGGACTAGGGCCTGTCTCCCCACTCTCCCTAGCCCTGCATTCTTTTTCTAATCAACCTGTCAAGGGACAGGTTAGAGAAAAAGTATGATGGTGTCCTGGAGTCAGACTCAGCTTGAGGCCTTGGACCCCACTGTTAACTGTGCAGTGTCACCTCTCTGAGCCTTAGCTTCTTCCTCTGTAAAGGGGAAAACAAACAGCACCTATCCTGGTAAGCCATGAATGCTAAACCAGATAATATACAAAACAATTGTAATTGTAGACTAATTTTCTTTGCATTTGGGGGCAGAGGAAGTGGGACAAAATGAGAGCATGAAGTGAAAAGAAGGCTACTGAGGCTGGGGTAGAGGGGACTGAGTGTAGCTGGGAGAGGCTGACAAGAGACCTATAGGGCCTTGAAAGCATGTGAGAAGGCTGATCTGATCTTATGGACAAAGTGGGAGCCACTGAAGGTTTTAAAGGCCCAGGGCTGTTGGGGAAGGGTACCATGATCAGATTTGGAATTCGTATTGATCACAACAACTGGTATGAGAGAAAGAATTGCAAGAACTGGAGGGAAACTAGCTGGGAGGCTACTGCAGCAGTCCAGGCAAAAGACAAGAATGGCTAGGGAGTCACAGAGATGTTGACAAGTTGATGGATCGAGAGAGAGTTTGGAGATTAAAAAAAAAACAAAACCCAAGCTTCAGGAGGTGATGAAGGATTACAGGGAAAAGAGGTGTCAGGAATGACAAGGCTTCTGGCCTGACAACACAGTGGAGGACGGTGTCCCCTCAGAACACAAGAACAGGACCAGGTCAGGGAGATCTGGGTTTGGTGTCTTTGAGACTCTCCAGAAGATGCCAGGTACTGGGACGTACTGGGTTGGTCAAGGAGATGTGATGTACAAACAGCTATAAAACAAGGCAGGAAGTGCTGGATGTAAAGGTCTGTGGTATCTCCTAGAGATGGGAGAGCTCACTTCCAGCTGGAGCAAGGGCAGTCAAGGAAGGCTGCATGGGGGAGATGACAACAGGGATGATAATCAGGATGGTCTGATTTATTCAGAATGAGAGGTGAGTATTCAAAGGGCAGGGCATGGGCACAGACAGAGAAGAGCTCTGGTCACCATTGAGGGACTCAAACCTGAGACTCCCCAACCCCTCTACTTCCCAGCTGAGGGGCAAGGACTCACGAGAAGCTGCTTCTTCTGTGCATGCTCCTCCATCTTCTGCTTCATGCTTTCCTTCCGCTGCTGCCTGGGGAGCTTCTCCACCTCATTCTTCACCTGCACCAGAGATAGCAGAAAATGGCTAGGTCAGGGTACCTCCACACTTCATACTGAATAAGGCTTCAATCCCAGAACTCCTGGGCCAGGGAGACTGAAGATGAGGCTCAGCTTTCTAGGCACTAGCCCCGACTCTGCTCTCCACTCCGCTGACAGATGGCACCTACTGGCCACCTGTCTGCTGCTGGCTCCAGTTTCCAGACTCCTTCAGAGCAGACAGATGCTGTTTTTGCTGTCTGGTATCCATCCCCCTTCTTCTGATGACAGCACCTCAGTTTCTTTTAGGACAGTGTTTCTCAACCTCTTTTTAAATTGTTGCCCCCTCAGAAGCCCTTTTAGACATTTTTTCCCTAATTACCCAACACCATGAAATTTTAATCCCACAGATATACTGTCAATCCGTGAGACCATTATAATATCTAAGATGTTTTTAACTCCTAGGGGGTGATATCACCCCAGTTGAGAATGCATGCATTAGGTAGCCCCTGCTCAGTCTCTGAGGTTCAGGTGTGGCTGATGCCCCCAGCCCCATCTGACTCTAGGCTGGGCATATGATCCAAGCTGTCAATCAGCACATTCCATGCCTTGGCATCTGGGATTGGTTCAGAGATGAGCGTGTGATCTTCGCTGGGCTAGTGAGAGCTTCAGGATGGGTGCTGGCATCATATGGGTGCTGGCATCATTGGGGAAAGCCGCGCTCTGTCCTTTGGGGTTGCTGAGCTGGGAGGATGTAGGCCATGGTGGACCACCCTGGAGGGGTCTGCCTGAGACAGAATCAATGCATGGAAGCAATATTAAGAGATGAAGGATTCCTGGTGACACTTCTGCCCTCCTGGTCAGAGACCAGGAGTTCTTGGTTTGATGTCTTTGAGACTCCAAAAGATGCCAGGTGGGTAGATGGTGAACTAATAGTATTCTCAAGCCAGCTGGAACTGGCTTTCTGTTTTTTATAACAGAAGAAGAAGAGATTCATGACACTTCACTATAAGGAAGCTAGAGTTCCTCAAACAGTTTTCTCTGAGTAACCCATACCTTCACAGTTACCTGACACCCCAAAACATGCACTCACTGACAGGGCTCTTAGGAGCAGGTAGTGAAGGATTTTTCCATACTGTCCATGATCAAAAAAGAGCATTCCAGGAGAGTTCTACTTCTGGCATGGTGAGGTATGCCAATGCAGCCTCTCATTCCTGCTGATTACAGTGAAAAACTCTGGATAAAATACAAAAAGCAACTAACTGAGGACTCTGAAAAGTAAACAAAATCAGGTGGCTATGAAAGGGAGTCAAAACTTATAGAAGGGGCTGGTACCGGCGGTGAGTTTCCAGGGATTTTTTTTTTTCCTTTTGCTCTCCTGGCTTTGCCCCTGTCCTAGACAGTGATGCAGTGGCTAAAACTGTAAGAAACATTGTGTTTCTGGCCAAAGAATCAGGCAGAAGTCAATAAAATTAATAAACCTTTAGTCAGATTGACAGAGAAGAAGGAGGAAGTGGAGAAGGAAAAGGAGGAGGGAGAGGAAGAGGATACTACAACACAAATTACCAGTATGAAGGGTGAAAGAGAAATCACTACAGATCCTACAGTCATTAAAAAGGATACTAAAGGAATCCTAAAAACAGCTTTATGTCAATAAATTCAGCCACTTAGGTGAAACAGACAAATTCCTTGAAAGAAACTACCAAAGCTCATTCAAGAAGAAATAGATAACTAAAACCAGAGTGACATTAAAACCACCAACCAAATCCTTTTCATAAATATAGACTCAAAAGTCCTCAACAAAATATTAGCAAGTTCAATCTAGTAATATATAAAAAGTAAACTACATAATGACCAAGTGGACTTTATCCCAGGAATGTAAAGCTCATTCAATATTTGAAAACAAAGCAATGTAATTCACAATATCAATAGACTAAAGAAGAAAAACTATATGATCACATCAATTGATATAGGAAAAACATCGGACAAAATGCAACATCCATTCATGACAAAATCTATTAGCAAACTAGGAATAGAAGGGAACTTCCTTAATCTGAAAGAGGGCATCTACAAAAAAACCCTAATGCTAACATCATACTTAACTATGAAATACTAAATGTTTTCCCCTTAAGACTGGAAACAAGGCAAGGATGTCCACTCTACTATTCCTACTCAACATCCCACTAGAGGTCCTTGCCAGCATGAAAAAGCAAGAAAGAGAAAAAAAAAGATATAGATTAAAAAGGAAGAAATAAAACTCTGTTTGCAGACATTATTGTCTGTGTAGAAAATCCCAAGAAATCTATTTTTTAAAAAGTACTAGAACTGGTAAGTGAGTTTAGTGAGGTCAGGATACAAGATCAATATACCACTATTTTCTATACTCTAGCACTGACGTTAGAAATTGACATTAAGGGGGACCTTCAAGATGGCAGAGGAGTAAGACATGGAGATCACCTTCCTCCCCACAAACACATCAAAAATACATCTCCACGTGGAACAACTCCTACAGAACACCTACTGAACGCTGGCAGAAGACCTCAGACTTGGCAAAAGGCAAGAAAATCCCTACATACCTGGGTAGGGCAAAAAAAAAAAAAAAGAAAAGAAAAAATAGAGACAAAAGAATAGGGACAGGACCTGCACCTCTGGGAGGGAGCTGTGAAGGAGGAAAAGTTTCCACACACTAGGAAGCCCCTTCACAGGCGGAGACAGGGTGGGGTGGGGGTAAGCTTTGGAGCCATGGAGGAGAGCGCAGCAACAGGGGTGCAGAGGGCAAAGTGGAGAGATTCCTGCACAGAGGATCAGTGCCAACCAGCACTCACCAGCCTGAGAGGCTTGTCTGCTCACCCGCCGGGGCAGGTGGGGGCTGGGAGCTGAGGCTCAGGCTTCGGTGGTCTGGTCCCAGGAAGAGGACTGGGGTTGGCTGCAAGAACAACTCCTACAGAACACCTACTGAACGCTGGCAGAAGACCTCAGACTTGGCAAAAGGCAAGAAAATCCCTACATACCTGGGTAGGGCAAAAAAAAAAAAAAAGAAAAGAAAAAATAGAGACAAAAGAATAGGGACAGGACCTGCACCTCTGGGAGGGAGCTGTGAAGGAGGAAAAGTTTGCACACACTAGGAAGCCCCTTCACTGGCAGAGAAGGGGTGTGGGCAATGGGGAAGCTTTGCAGCCATGGAGGAGAGCGCAGCAACAGGGGTGCAGAGGGCAAAGTGGAGAGATTCCTGCACAGAGGATCAGTGCCGACCAGCACTCACCAGCCTGAGAGGCTTGTCTGCTCACCCGCCGGGGCAGGTGGGGGCTGGGAGCTGAGGCTCAGGCTTCGGTGGTCTGGTCCCAGGAAGAGGACTGGGGTTGGCTGCAAGAACACAGCCTGAAGGGGGCTAGTGCACCACAGCTAGCCGGGAGGGAGTCCAGGAAAAACTCTGGACCTGCCTAAGAGGCAAAAGACCATTGTTTCAAGGTGTGCGAGGAGAGGGGATTCCTTCCCTGTCTGCCCACAGAAGGCAGAGCAATGCCTAAACAAGCTCCAGAGACGGGCGCAAGCTGCAGCTATCAGCTCGGACACCAGAGACAGGTGTGAAACGCTAAGGCTGCTGCTGCAGCCACCAAGAATCCTGTGTGCAAGCACAGGTCACTATCCACATGCCCACACTCCACCCCCCGCAAGCCTGTGCAGCCCGCCACTGCCAGGGACCCGTGATCCAGGGACAACTTCCCCGGGAGAACACACGGCACACCTTAGGCTGTTGCAACATCACGCCAGCCTCTGCCACCAAAGGCTCGCCCCGCATTCAAATTATAACTACCGTACCCCTTCCTCCTCCCCCACCCCACCAGCATGAGTGAGCCAGAGTACCCTAATCAGCCGTTGCTTTAACCCCATCCTCTCTGGGCGGGAACAGAAGCCTGAGGGCAACCGAGGTGGGGCCAAACCCAAAGCTGAACCCCAGGAGCTTTGTTTGAACCCCAGTGCAAACAAAGAAGAGAAAGGTGCAACTGACTTGTTTCTGATTTTTATGTTTATCTTAGTATAGTTTTTAGCGCTTGTTATCATTGCTGGATTTGTTTATTGGTTTGGTTGCTCTCTTTTCTTTTTTTTAGTACTTTTAAATTTTTTTATTTTGATTATTTTTCAATTTTAATTATTTTATTTTATTCTATATTTTTAATTTTTTTATTAAAAAAATTTTTTTTCTTTCTTTTTTTCTCCCCTTTCTTCTGAGCCGTGTGGCTGTCAGGGTCTTGATGCACTGGCCTGGTGTCAGGCCTGAGCCTCTGAGGTGGGAGAGATGAGTTCAGGACATTGGACCACCAGAGACCTCCTTGTAATATCAATCGACAAGCATTGCTGGATTTGTTTATTGGTTTGGTTGCTCTCTTTTCTTTTTTTTAGTACTTTTAAATTTTTTTATTTTGATTATTTTTTAATTTTAATTATTTTATTTTATTTTATTCTATATTTTTTATTTTTTTATTAAAAAAATTTTTTTTCTTTCTTTTTTTCTCCCCTTTCTTCTGAGCCGTGTGGCTGTCAGGGTCTTGATGCACTGGCCTGGTGTCAGGCCTGAGCCTCTGAGGTGGGAGAGATGAGTTCAGGACATTGGACCACCAGAGACCTCCTTGTAATATCAATCGACAAGAGCTCTCCCAGAGATCTCCATCTCAATGCTAAGACCCAGCTCCACCCAACGGCCAGCAAGCTCCAGTGCTGGACGGCCCATGCCAAACAACTAGCAAGACAAGAACACAAGCCCACCCATTAGCAGAGAGGCTGCCTAAAATCATACTAAGTTCACAGACATCCCGAAACACACCACCAAATGCAGCCCTGCCCACCAGAAAGACAAGATCCAGCCCCACCCACCAGAACACAGGCACCAGTCCCCTCCACCAGGAAGCCTACACAAGCCACTGAACCAACCTTACCCACTGGGGGCAGACACCAAAAACAATGGGAACTGTGAACCTGCAGCCTGCAAAAAGCAGACCCCAAACACAGCAAGTTAGGCAAAATGAGAAGACAGAGAAATATGCAGCCGATGGAGCAAGGTAGAAACCCACCAGACCAAACAAATGAAGAAGAAATAGGCAGTCTACCTGAAAAAGAATTCAGAGTAATGACAGTAAAGATATCCAAAATCTCGGAAATGGAATGGAGAAAATAGAAGAAACATTTAACAAGGACCTAGAAGAACTAAAGAGCAAACAAACAATGATGAACAACACAATAAATGAAATTTAAAATTCTCTAGAAGGAATCAATAGCAGAATAACTGAGGCAGAAGAAAGGATAAGTGACCTGGAAGATAAAATAGTGGAAATAACTACCACAGAGCATAATAAAGAAAAAAGAATGAAAAGAATTGAGGACAGTCTCAGAGATCTCTGGGACAACATTAAATGCACCAATATTCGAATTATAGGGGTCCCAGAAGAAGAAGAGAAAAAGAAAGTGT
>NC_041215.1:3579085-3582922 GCF_002837175.3 Physeter macrocephalus
CAATACATAAGGCACATACTAACAGCCATAACAGGGGAGATCGACAGTAACACAATCATAGTAGGGGACTTTAACACCCCACTTTCACCAATGGACAGATCATCCAAAATGAAAATAAATAAGGAAACACAAGCTTTATATGATACATTAGACCAGATGGTTTTAATTAATATTTATAGGACATTCCATCCAAAAACAACAGAATACACTTTCTTCTCAAGTGCTCATGGAACATTCTCCAGGCCAGATCATATCTTGGGTCACAAATCAAGCCTTGGTAGATTTACAAAAATTGAAATTGTATCAAGTATCTTTTCCAACCACAACGCTATGAAACTAGATATCAATTACAGGAAAAAAAACTGTAAAAAATACAAACACATGGAGGCTAAACAATACGCTACTAAATAACCAAGAGATCACTGAAGAATTCAAAGAGGAAATCAAAAAATACCTAAAACAAATGACAATGAAAACACAATGACCCAAAACCTATGGAATGCAGCAAAAGCAGTTCTAAGAGGGAAGTTTATAGCTATACAATCCTACCTCAAGAAACAAGAAAAATCTCAACCTAATCTTACACCTAAAGCAATTAGAGAAAGAACAAAAAAACTGCAAAAGTTAGCAGAAGGAAAGAAATCATAAAGATCAGATCAGAAATAAATGAGGACTTCCCTCATGGTGCAGTGGTTAAGAATCTGCCTGCCAGTGTAGGGGACACGGGTTCGAGCCCTGGTCCAGGAAGATACCACATGCCGCAGAGCAACTAAGCCTGTGCACCACAACTACTGAGCCTGTGTGCCACAACTACTGAAGCCCATGTGCCTAGAGCCCGTGCTCCACCAACAAGAGAAGCCACCGCAATGGAAGCCTGCGCACCACAATGAAGAGTAGCCCCTGCTCACCACAGCTAGAGAGAGCCCACATGCAGCAATGAAGACCCAATGCAGCCAAAAATAAATACATAAGTAAGTAAATTAAGAAAAAAAGAAATGAAAAAGAAATGAAGGAAACAGTAGCAAAGATCAATAAAACTAAAAGCTGGTTCTTTGAGAAGATAAACAAAATTGATAAACCACTAGCCAGACTCATCAAGAAAAAAAGGGAGAATATTCAAATCAACAGAATTAGAAATGAAAAAGGAGAAGTAACAACGGACACTGAAGAAATACAAAGAATCATCAGGGATTACAATATGCCAATAAAATGGACAACCTGGAAGAAATGGACAAATTCTTAGAAAAGCACAACCTTCCGAGACTGAACCAGGAAGAAATAGAAAATATAAACAGACCAATTACAAGCACTGAAATTGAAACTGTGATTAAAAAATCTTCCAACAAACAAAAGCCCAGGACCAGATAGGTTCACAGGCGAATTCTATCCAACATTTAGAGAAAAGCTAACACCTATCCTTCTCAAACTCTTCCAAAAGATAGCAGAGGGAGGAACACTCCCAAACTCATTCTACGAGGCCACCATCACCCCGATACCAAAACCAGACAAAGATGTCACAAAGAAAGAAAACTACAGACCAATATCACTGATGAACATAGATGCAAAAATCCTCAACAAAATACTAGCATACAGAATCCAGCAGCACATTAAAAGGATCATACACCATGATCAAGTGGGGTTTATCCCGGGAATGCAAGGATTCATCAATATATGCAAATCAATCAATGTGATACACCATATTAACAAACTGAAGGAGAAAAACCATATGATCATCTCAACAGATGCATAAAAAGCTTTTGACAAAATTCAACACCCATTTATGATAAAAACCCTCCAGAAAGTATGTATAGAGGGAACTTAACAGAATAAAGGCCATATATGGCAAACCCACAGCCAACATCGTTCTCGATGGTGAAAAACTGAAACCATTTCCTCTAAAATCAGAAACAAGACAAGGATGCCCACTCTCACCACTATTATTTAACATAGTTTTGGAGGTTTTAGCCACAGCAATCAGAGAAGAAAAAGAAATAAAAGGAATCCAAATCAGAAAAGAAGTAAAGCTGTCACTGTTTGCAGATGACATGATACTATACAAAGAGAATCCTAAAGATGCTACCAGAAAACTACTAGAGCTAATCAATGAATTTGGTAAGGTAGCAGGATACAAAATTAATGCACAGAAATCTCTTGCATTCCTACAACTAATGATGAAAATTAGGAAAGAAGGGCTTCCCTGGTGGTGCAGTGGTTGAGAATCCTCCTGCCGACGCAGGGGACACGGGTTCGTGCCCCGGTCCGGGAAGATCCCACATGCTGCGGAGCTGCTGGGCCCGTGAGCCATGGCCACTGAGCCTGTGCGTCTGGAGCCTGTGCTCCGCAACAGGAGAGGCCACAACAGTGAGAGGCCCGCATAACAAAAAAAGAAAAAAAAAAAAGGAAAGAACAGCCAAAGACCCTGAACAGCCAAAGCAATCTTAAGAAAGAAAAACAGAGCTGGAGGAATCAGACTCCCTGACTTCAGACTATACTACAAAGCTACATTAATAAAGACAGTATGGTACTTGCACAAATATAGAAATATAGATCAATAGAACAGGATAGAAAGCCCAGAGATAAACCCCCACACACGGTCACCTTATATTTGATAAAGGAGGCAAGAATATAAAATAGAGAAAAGACAGCCTCTTCAATAAGTGGTGCTGGGAAAACTGGACAGCTACATATAAAGGAATGAAATTAGAACACTTCCTAATACCATACACAAAATGAACTCAAAATGGATTAAAGACCTAAAATGTAAGGCCAGACACTACAAAACTCTTAGAGAAAAACATAAGAAGAACACCCTGACATAAATCACAGCAAGATCCTTTTTGACCCACTCCTAGAGAAATGGAAATAAAAACAAAAATAAACAAACGGACCTAATGAAACTTAAAAGCTGTTGCACAGCGGGCTTCCCTGGTGGTGCAGTGGTTAAGAATCTGCCTGCCAAAGCAGGGGACACGGGTTCGAGCCCTGGTCCAGGAAGATCCCACATGCCATGGAGCAACTAAGCCCATGCGCCACAACTAGGGAGCCTGTGCTCTAGAGCCCACGAGCCACAACTACTGAGCCCGCATGCCACAACTACTGAAGCCCGTGAGCCTAGAGCCTGTGCTCGGCAATAAGAGAAGACACTGCAATGAGAAGCCCGCACACCACAATGAAGAGTAGCCCCCGCTCACCTGCACGCAGCAATGAAGACCCAACGCAGCCAAAAAATAAAATGTAAATAAAATAAATAAATTTTAAAAAAGCTTTTGCACAGCAAAGGAAACCATAAAAAAGACGAAAAGACAACCTTCAGAATGGGAGAAAACATTTGCAAACGAAGCAACTGACAAAGGATTAATCTCCAAAATATACAAGCAGCTCATGCAGCTCAATATCAAAAAAACAAACAACCCAATCCAAAAATGGGCAGAAGATCTAAATAGGCATTTCTCCAAAGAAGATATACAGATTGGCAACAAACACATGAAAGGATGCTCAACATCACTAATCACTAGAGAAATGCAAATCAAAATGGCAATGAAGTGTCACCTCACAACGGTCAGAAAGGCCATCATCAAAAAATCTACTAACAATAAATGTTGGAGAGGGTGTGGAGAAAAGGGAACCCTCTTGCACTGTTGGTGGGAATGTAAACTGATACAGCCACTATGGAGAACAGTATGGAGGTTCCTTAAAAAACTAAAACTAGAACTACCATATGACCCAGCAATCCCACTACTGGGCATATACCAAGAAAACCATAATTCAAAAAGAGTCATGTACCACAATGTTCATTGCAGCACTATTTACAGTAGCCAGGAGATGGAAGCAACCTAA
>NC_041215.1:3582987-3614071 GCF_002837175.3 Physeter macrocephalus
ATCTAAAAAAAAAAAAAAAAATGGTTCTGAAGAACCTAGGGGAAGGACAGGAATAAAGACACAGACGTAGGGAACAAACAGACTTGAGGACACAGGGAGGGGGAAGGGTAAGCTGGGATGAAGTGAGAGAGTAGCACTGATGCATATACACAACCAAATGTAAAGTAGATAGCTAGTGGGAAGCAGCTGCATCGCACAGGGAGATCAGCTTGGTGCTTTGTGACCACCTAGAGGGGTGGGATAGAGAGGGTGGGAGGCAGGCACAAGAGGGAGGGGTTATGGGAATATATGTATACATACAACTGATTCACTTTGTTATACAGCAGAAGCTACAACATTGTAAAGCAATTATACTCCAATAAAGATGTTTAAAAAATTAATTAATTAATTAAAAATAAATGGTGGTATACTCACAAATGAAGAAAAAAGAAGAAATTGACATTAAAAAATAGCACCTTGTACGACAGCACCAAAAAAATATGAAATAAGAATAATTCTAACAAAATAGATGCTGAATCTGTATGCTGAAAATTTAAAAAGAACACTAAGGAAAGATGTCAAAGAAGACCTCAATGAATGGAGAGATGTACTGTGTTCATGGAAAGGAAGGCTCAATATTGTTCAGATTCCCTTCTCCCTAACTTGATCCATGGATTCAACTCAATCTCAATCAAAAATCCCAGCAGACATTTTTATAGAAATCAACAAGCTGATTCTATGGTGTATATGGATAGGCAAAGGAACTAGAATAGCCAAAACAATTTTGAAAAAAGGAACAAAGTTGGAGGACTCCCACTACCTGATTTCAAGACTTACTGTAAAAATGTATTTATCAAGACATTGTAGGACTGGTAAAAGATAGATCAATAGAACAGCTCTGAGAGTCCAGGTATAGACACATAAATGTGTGGTCAATTGATTCTGCACAAAAATGCAAAGGCAAGTCAGTGGAGAAAGCATAGTCTTTTCAACAAATGGTGCTAGAAAACTGGACATCCACAGGCAAAACAATAATGATAATAATAGTGAAACTCATCCATACATTATGCATTTAATATAAAACCTAAAATTATAAAACATCTAAAACATGTGACCTTGTGTTATGCAAAGATTTCTTAAATAAGCTGCTAAAAGCACGATCCCTAAGAAAAAATGATAAGCTGGACTTCACCAAAATTAACTGCTTCTGCTCTATGCAAGACACTGTTAGGAGAATCAAAAGACAAGCCACAGACTGGGAGCAAACATTTGCAAAATATATAACTGACAAAGTACTTGTATTCAGAATGTAAAAATAACTGTCACAATTCAGTAATAAAAAAACAAATCACCCAGTTAAATAAATGGGTAATAGGTTTAAACAGGTACCTCACCAAAAAAGATATATAGATAGCAAAAAAGCACAGGAAAAGATACTCAACTTTAGTCATTATTGAAATGCAAATAAAAAGCCACAATGAGGTACCACTTCCTATCAGAATGGCTAAAACAGAAAAAATAAACTGATAAAACCAAGTACTGGTGAGGATGTGGAGCAACTGGAACTCTCACACATTGTCTTGGAGATGTAAAATAATACAGACTCTTCTGGGAAAGTTTAGCGGCCTCTCCTAAAGTTAAACATACACTATCATCTGACCCCAAAATCCTACCAGCTATTCTTTATTGTCTCTTCTTCCAATTCTTGGGTGTTTTCTTTCATGGTTTTAGGTTTGTAATCTGAATTCTGCCCCTTTGTTCTTTAGCTTTAATGGTCTTGGATTAGGGTTTCTCAACCTTGGCCCTATTGACTTTGGGAGCAGATAATTCTTTGCTGCGAGGGATGTCCTACACACTATGCAGGATGTTAATAGCATCTCTGCCCCTACCCACTAGATGCCGTAGCACTCTCTCCCCAGTTGTGACAACGAAAATGTTTCTAGACGCTGCCAAATGTCCCCTGGTGAGCAAAAGAGTCCCTGGTTGAGAACCACTGTATTAGAAGTCCTCATAAAATATCTCAAAAAACTCATTTGTGCCACTTCACCTTCCATTTCCAAGGGCTCCTTGGAAATTATGGTACATAATTTATGGTACATAAATCTGGTACATAACCATAATTCAGCACCAGTCAGGTGTTCATCAAAACACCTCTGACAGCCCCATTCAAGGCATCATACAATTGAAAGGATGCATTAGCTTAGAAGTGTGCTTTTCAAGCTTGATGATGTGGTTTTCCAGGACAGAAGATGAGAAACAACAGTTTAGAAAAGGGTCTGGAGGTTTCTGCTAAAGGCACTGAAAACAGTAAGAAGTCTTACACCACTGACAATGGAGGGAGAAAGCCAAAGAACATACAGAGTAGAGTCACATGGAGCTACTTAGCAAAGGGACACCCGGACCTGCTCATAAGTAACCCCTGAGGACAGGGATGTACCAGCGCCACTCTGGCTGAGGTCTATAAAGAGAGGCTTTCTGCTACATGTCAGAAATCCTGCTTTCTGGTCCAACTGCACATCTTTGGAACAGTCCCTGGACTTGTTTCCCATTTTCTCATCAGAAAAAATTATCTGGCTTTTAACTAAAACTTCTAGGGTCCTTCCAGGAATATAACTCTGTGATGTTATAGAGATCCAAACTATTTAAGAAATAGTTAAATTATGTTTAATGAGTTTTGCCTAGGAAGGCAGGAAAACAAAGAGTTCTGGAAAGGTTTCCTTCAAGACTGATTGAATTTGTTTTCAAATTTAGATGATCTAAGAAGTAAGTTACAATTGTCCACTGAGTTTCTCGTGGATGTTAAGTGTACTGTGTGCATGGGGACTGAGGAGCAGACCATCAATTCCATTCTCATCGAACACACTTATTATACATTTATTATATTTCTAGAGGTAGACATACACAGTACTAGATTTATTATATTTCTAGAGGTAGACACACACAGTACTAGATTTATTATATTTCTAGAGGTAGATACATACAGTACTAGATTTAGTTAATTGCTTGAAACAACAATGAAGAATAAACACATCCCCATTCAACTCGCTTACTGATAATGATTTTTCCTATGTGCATACCTCCTAAATGCTGGAAGGTCATTAGTATGATATTTCATAACAATAGCTGTAACCATGAAAGAGGTCCCATGAGGCATCTCAAGTTTTACCCTCTGTTATTTTTGTATGTTTTCTATGCCTGAGATCACATCATGACTGGCTTTCTCACATTCAGTGGATCATAGGGAGATGGACAGGGTGAACCCTTCCTTGCTCTGAACTGATTAAAGTCAAGTCCACGTGGGTCTGTGCATGGTCTTCTTCTCCAGCATCCACGTGTGGATTTCTCTGATGCAGCACTGGGCTGGCTAATGCATCTGTGGGTAGTTCAGAGCCTGCTCACCTGGGGGTCCTACTCATTCCCACTTTTGTCCTTCACCCCTGCTGGTGCATCCTAACCACCGATCCAAGGGCGTACCCGAGCCTCCCTGCTGGGCTTCACCAGCAGCCCTCACACAGGCGACCTTTGTGATCAAAGGTCTCCGGACTGTGGAGTAGGCAATGGCAGACATGGAATCGTGGGACACCTCGGGGGGAGTGTACCATGAAGCAAAGCCCTTCACCGGCCCCCCACCAGCAAGAATCTCTAGACCTTACTTTGGAAACTGATAATAATGATAATGGTAAGAATAACCGAAAGGGCCACCATGCAGTAAATGCTTACCAGGTGCCAGGTGCCTGGCCTGCATTCTGTCATTTAGTCTCTATCCAGAACAGCTTCATGAGTGATCCTGCCATTACCTGCTTTCACAGAGGAGACAGAGGCTCCGTGAGTTTAAGCAGCTTGCCTGAGTTCAGAGTCGGGATTCAAACTCGGGTCTCTCTGACTCCAGGCCCACACAACCACTTCCTTATGATGCCATCCTAAAAGAACTTGCTTCTTCTCTTTACAAGTGGAAAAGACCATCTTCCCCCTTTACTCCCTCTGATAAAAATGTAGTACGTTCTCAAACTTCTTATAACCATGTAACATGCAACTCTTTCCCTATTGACAGCCTCTTACAACAATGGCAAATCTGAGGACAGGGGCTGTGTATGATTTGCTCATCACTGCCTAATACAGGGGTGAAAAACAGTAGGAGCTCTAAAAATATATACTGATTAATTAAGTAACAAAACCCCCGCAGCTAGCTCTGGGAACCGGAAGCAAGCGCAAGCCTACACTTTGCCTGGCTCCACCGTGAAGCAGGTTAAAGCCAGCAGCTCTGTTCGGTCAGCGAGCCGGAGTCCTGGCAGCAAGAGTGCCTCATGGGAGGACAGTGACAGGGTCACAGTCTTACCAAATGGCAGAAGCCAAAAGGGCAAAGAGGTCAAGCTTTTTCTTTCCATGAAAACTTTTTGAAGAAAAACACCCAGGGAAAACGAAAAACCTAAAAACTGAATCTGAGTAGAAGCCCAACTACCAGATCCCAGGCACTGCCTCAGAATTCACTGACAGGCTTGAAAACCCTCCCAGAGCGCTGCCAACAACAAGAACGTCCACCTTTGTTAAAGGTCGGTGCCGGCCAAGGGTGAGGAACTCCGTGGCGACCCCTCACACCCTCCCGTCCCAGGCACCTCCTCTTTTTCCCACTTTTACAGTCCCCACAACTCCTTCCCCCACCCGCATGTACAAAGGGTGCGCGTACGTGATGCGGTGAGGAGCCAAGAGGAAACTGGAATCCGCAGGGTACTTGTTCTGGGGCAGACACTGGGTGCTTCGCATTTAATGCTCAAAATATCTGAGAGGAATGCATGGTAAACAGCACCGAATCAAACAGCAAACTCCTGCCTCTGACTCACCTCCCTCTGTGATTTGGCCCCTCTCTACCTGTCTGATTTCATCTCGTCCGAATCTCCCAATCGCTTCCTAAGCTCCTACCACACTGATCATTTTTTCAGTTCTTTCCAAGCTCTTTCCCACACCTCAGGGCCTTTGCATATGCTGTTCCACCCTCCTGGCATGTTATTACTGGAATGTTCTTTGCACATGCCGTTCCACCCTCCTAGAAACATCCTTCTGGTCTCAGCCTAAATGTCACATACTGATCTCTCCGTAACTTCTCTAGTTAACCAACCTATTTGCTCTCACAGCATGTATGCAATGGGCAAGTGTTTTTTTATTTGATGTTGTGCTTTTTTTCCCCTGGTTTCCCTGGCAATGAACAACTCCTTGAGTGTAGGGACCCTATCTATTTTGTTCATTACAGTATCCCTGGCACCTCAAACAGTGCCACACATGTAGCTATTCAATAGAACAGTGGCTGAATAACTCTCACTGTGACAGAAGGCAGCCAGAACTCAGGCAAGAACTCAAAAAATATTGCTGGCTCGGTTCCAGACCACCACAATAAGGCGAACATCTCAATAAAGCAAGTCACATGAATATCTTGGTTTCCCAGTGCATAGAAAAAGTTATCTTTACACTATACTGTAGTCTGTTAAGTGTGCAATAGCATTATGTCTAAAAAAAAAAAAAAAAACTGTATAGAACTTTAAAAATATTTTATTGCTAAAAAAATGATCATCATCATCTGAGCGAGTTGTAATCTTTTTGCAAAAGTAACATCAAAGATCACTGATCACAGATCACCATGACAGATATAATCATAATGATAAAGTCTGAAATATGCAAGCATTACCAAAATGTGACACAGAGACAGGAAGGGAGCAAACGCTGTTGGAAAAATGGTGCAGAAAGACTTGCTCAATGCAGGGTTGCCACAAACCTTCAATTTGTAAAAAAAGAAAACACAGTATCTGCGAAGTGCATTAAAACAAGGTCTGCCTGTAGCCTGTCCAAAGCCCAGCAGTTCGCTTTGAGCCACACAGCCGAGACTTGGAACCAAGTCTGTGCTCCCAGCATTGGAGCTGGGGATGTGCTTAGTATCAGCTTCTCCCTCCACCCCCCACACATCTCAGCCCACTGGCCCATCTCTCAGCAGGAGGTTCAGGACCAGGGTAAGTCAAGGCACTCACCTCAGGCACAAAAGGGAATGCCAAAAAACTCAGTAATCAAGATAAATACAATTTTAAAAACTCAAAATTCATGCCAAAAAAAAAATTATGAACAGAATTCAAATACAGACAGGATCAAGTCCTATACATGCAGGGCTCAGCCTCATCGCCTCACACTAACCCCTGGCAGCCCTGTCGGATCCTGCCCATTTTATTTTATTCTATTTCGTTTCATTTATTTTTGGCTGCACCACACGGCACGTGGGATCTTAGTTCCCTGAGCAGGGATCAAACCCGCGCCCCCTGCAGTGGAAGCGCGGAGTCTTAACCTCTGGACCGCCAGGGAAGTCCCCTGCCTCTGTTTTAAATAGCTGAAATTCTGTTCATCGTGAATATTTTACATGAATTTTTATTTTAAAACACTGCATCAGAATATTATTTATCTTGATTATGGAGTTTTTTGGCACCTCCTTAAATTCTGTGCCCTAGACAAGCTGTCTCATCCCAGCCCTGGCCCTGCTCAGCCAGCCAGCGGCCCCGCTTTCCACAGGCAGCCACCGGAGACCCCTTGGATACACCAAATGTCATGTCCGTCACAGTAAAGTCTAGGAGCTGGGTTCTGAGGTCCCCGAGCACCATGGACTGCTTGTTCACCTACTGCTCCCATCTGGATATTGGGAAGCAGCCTTGATTGGTATGCCTGTCCCAGGGCTTCTACCCTCTTCGTCCCCCTCCTTCCTCCTGAGAGTTTAGGAAAGAAAGTCTGTCCCAGCTTCCCAGTGTCTGGCTCCACAGGGGGAGGTGTGGGCTGCTCTCTGGGACCCAGATGCCCTTCCCTGGGCAGGCTGAGAAATACGCCACCCTTCCCTTGTCTCAGGACCATCTACCTCTTTGCCACCTCCCACTTCCCCTTCCAGCTGGATGGGGAAAGAGGGAGAACAGGCACATAGGTCCAAACTAGGGGGGCTGCTGTTCTGGGAGAAGGGAGAGTAGGGCATGGAGGATGTGTGTGCACCCATCCAGCACCCACTGCCCCTCTGGAGACAGCATCTCAAGTTTCCCTGAACTGCCATCCCTTCTTTCCCCTGCTCTCTTTCAGTGAGGGCTGCTAAGCTGGGGGGATGTACAGGAAGCTGCCTGAGGCCACATGGCGAGGGCCTGCCTGAAACCAAATCCACACAGAGGAAAGCAGAGCCCAAATGATGGGGAAGGGGCTCCTAATGGCACAGCTGGAGGGTGTAGATCCAGACATAGCTGGATGTGAGCTTTTCATGTATACAAGCTCCCCCAAATTCCTTCTGTTTCTGAGGCAAGGTTGAGTTGGGTTTTGATTACTTGCAACTGAGAGGGTCCTAATCCTCCTAGACACCCCTGCTTCCACCCAACACGTATTCACCTCCTTCTTCATCAGCTTGAGCTGCTCCTGGAACCTGGCATAGTCCCGCTCCTGCTCCAGGCGGATGCGCTTGGCTTCCTCCCGGCGGCGCACAGCATGGTCTTGCTCCATCTTCTCCACTTGCTGCTTTTGCTGACGCTCCAGGTTCTCCAGCTCTGTGTCAAAGAACTTCCTCTTGGCCTGGAAGGAGCAGAAAGGGAAATTCAGGAAAGTCACCTTATACCTGGGAGGGAGATGGCGAAAGCCCAGAGCCCGTGCTCAGACCTGGGTTTGAATCCCAGGTCTACCACCTCTTTGCTGTGTGACCTGGGACAAGTCACTGAACCTCTCTGAGTCTTTTTTCTCAGGTGCAAAAGGAAGACCAGACCATCTACCTCGCAGGGTTGTTGCATGGGGCTCAGTAAAGGTTATGTCCCCTCTAGAGATCCTCCTGTGTGACTCAGAGGAGCATCGTGACCTTCATGCAGTGCTGTGTTTGTAAGTCAACGCCTAATGAGATCAGGAAACAGAGGAATTGGGCAATTGTGAATTATTCTCCATGCCCAATCATCCTCACTCTGCAACTTCCGCTTAAAGAAAACATGGAAGCAAGAAGCCCTATAGGGACCCATGTTTTCTCACGCTCACATTGATTTCTTGTTCAAAACGTTTGTGCATCTGCTCCAACTGCAGCTCATGCTTGCTGCTCAGCTGGGTCTGGTTCCGATGCTCTTCTTTCTGGAGCAGCCGAAGTTCTCGGAGTTCCTGGCGCCTGAAGGGTGGAAGGATGTGGACATTTCAGTCAGAAAGTGCCCTCAGTGATCATATAACTCATAGCTAGGGACACTGAAGGCTGGGGCGTGGACAGGCGTCACATAAGACTGGGGTAGAGGCATGACACGAACTTAGAACTCAGACTTTATTTGACATTTACTGACAGACAAAACATTAATAATTTTAATATATAAAGAGTGCTTCCAAATCAATAAGAAAAACAGGAATATCCTAATTTTAAAAAGTGGCACAGAACATGGACAGACATGAAACAAAAGACACAGTCTTTAAAGTAGCTATGTGGATATGAAATACAAATTAAAAAGAAATAACATCTTCATTAAATAGGCAAGAATATAGGGGAAATTGATACTTTCATATACTGCTGACATGTACAAATTGACACACTTCCGGAGGACAATGCAATAAGTCTCTGCCTTTTGACACAGTAGTTCCACTTCTGGATACTGATTCTAAAGAGATATTCATAGATGCACAACAAAATTGAATAAGGATATTCATAACAACGCTATCTATAATAGTACAAAATTAGGAACAAATGTCCATCAATATAGTCTAATTAAATATGTCCATCTGATGTAATTTTATACAACCATTAAAAAAATCAAGTTCTCAGAGATATTGAATTACATGGAAAAAAATCTATGAAAAATGCAGCAGTTCTTTATGAACAGATAGGGATTGATCCCTGAATGAAAAAAGCAAGCTGTTGAAGAGTGTGTGTCTCTTATGCTACCTACCATCTGGGTGAAAAACAAAAAGGACCCTATATGTGTGTGCATGTGTGTGTTTACTTTCCTATTTTAACACTGAGTGTTTCTGGAAGGATTACACTGTAAAATATTAACACAAGGAGGGGAGCTGGATGGCTGGCAGAAAAGTGAGAGAGGGAAATTTTTCGCTGTTTACCCTCTTTTCCTTGTCGAGTTTTGAACCATGATATTACCTATTCAAAATGTAAATACAATAAAAATTTGACCCCAACCACACAGTGTACCTTCATTTGGTAACATACCTATTGTCACTGTGTATATGTGTGTACACAGAAAAAATACTGGTGGGATAAACCCCACCAATTGTGTTTCTTTCTGGGCAAGTCCATTAAAAATTGATATGTATCATTTATGGAATCAGAAATTAAAATGATGCAAAAGAACTTGGGCCTCCTGACTGAACGGGGGGCGGTTCCCTGGCAGCCTGTGTCCTATTCCAGTCCAGCGTCTGCAGCCTGTCCCATGGCCACCCCCACTGTGGGGCTTTCCTCACAGCTCTGAGCGGATAGAGCTACTCAGGAACTGCCCACTAACAGCTGCAGGAGGAGAGGCCTGCATGCTTTCAGGGGTCGGGGGGCCTTATTTGAATCTTAGCTCAGCTCACTTTCCCTTAGGCAGTCGCTCAATCTTTGCAGGCTCTGTTCCTGCATCTGTAAAATGGGGAGATAATCTTTACCTCTCAGGTTCTTTAAGGTTACGTGAGATGATACCCGTAGTGTCTGCCTGGCACATGGCAATCACTCCCCAAGTGGTAACTTCTCAAATGATAATGAGGAAGAAGAGGTATAGGCTGCCCAGTCTCTGGGAAAAGCCAGAAATGTTTTCTAGAGGCACATTAGAAAGCTTCCTTGGGAGCCTCTGCATTTGGGAAGAGAGGAGGCAGGAGGTGATTGCTGAGAGCTGACAAAGAGAGGGAAACACTGACACGAGAGACTAAGGCTCAGAGAACAACTGACCAAAATAGAACAGAGAAGAAGGTAAGCAGCCAGGTTCTGACATTTCCTCCTTGACCAACCTGAGTTCTCACAAGGGAAAGGCAGGCAGACACAGGCTTAAGAAGGAAAGAACCAGCAATTTTAGGCAAAACCAGAAAGAACTCTGACCTAGCAGCCTCAATCTGTGAGAGCAACTATTCGGTGACACCATTCAAAAGCCTACGTGTCACCCAATCCTCCGGAAATGCTAGGATCCAGGTACAACCAGGGACGTGGGCCAGAGCCCGCCACAGCTCACAGCCTGGCGGCCTGGTCACATTGACAGGACGTGCAGACCTTCAGACCACAGCAGGCAAACAAGCAAAGCCTTGTTCTTTCACTGTGAGCACCTCTTCTCCACCGCGGCTAAATCTCACCTTTCAAACCTAAGCGGCACCCACTCTGCTTGGGAGGAAGGTGGAGGCCCAGTGCCAGGGCCAGAGGCATCGCTTCTAGACGGGGTGTGCTGGGGTCTGGGATTTCAACCCCAGGAACCTGAACTGCCCAGAGGGGAGGTGACAGAAAGGAAACCAAGCCCTTGGGGTCTGAAGAGTGAGGAGTACAGGTCACCTCCCAGGTGACCATTAAAACAGAAGGTGGTGTCATCGTCCAAGAGCAACCACACCCACCCTTCCCCAGGCCTCAAGCCTCTCCAGCGCACACAGATGAGGACACCAGTGCGTGCGTGCGTGCGTGTGTGTGCGCGTGTGTGTACACGCATATGCATGTACGCAGAAACACCACCAATGAAAAGCCTGCCTCTCATCCCCCTGGCTCCTAGAGGGCAGAAGTGCCCCCAGGCATCCAAAACTGCTCTGGGCTTCCCCGGTGGCGCAGTGGTTGAGAGTCCGCCTGCCGATGCAGGGGACGCGGGTTCGTGCCCCGGTCCGGGAAGATCCCACGTGCCGCGGAGCGGCTGGGCCCGTGAGCCATGGACGCTGAGCCTGCGCGTCCGGAGCCTGCGCTCCGCAACGGGAGGGGCCACAACAGTGAGAGGCCCGCGTACCGCAAAAAAACCAAACCAAAACAAAACAAAACAGCTTCTGTTTGGCTTTGGAACGTCTGTGCTTTTCTTTGCTCCTTTTTATTTTATTTTATTTATTTATTTATTTATTTATTTTTACATCTTTATTGGAGTATAATTGCTTTACAATGGTGTGTTAGTTTCTGCTGTATAACAAAGTGAATCACCTATACATATGCATATATCCCCATGTCCCCTCCCTCTTGCGTCTCCCTCCCACCCTCCCTATCCCACCCTTCTAGGAAAATCAGGCCTTGTTTCTTTTTTTTCTTTTTTTAAAAAAACATTTATTTATTTATTTTTGGCTGCACTGGGTCTTAGCTGTGGCACGCATGTGGGATCTAGTTCCCCGACCAGGGAATGAACCCGGGCCCCCTGCACTGGGAGCGTGGAGTCTTAACCACTGGACCACCAGGGAAGTCCCTGTGCTTTTTAAAGATATGAATGTGTTTGATATGTTAGAGATGTCCTACAAATCAATCGTGAATTTAGCCTTCAAATGCCTGGCCTCAAGGGAGATTCCTGGGTCCAAGGCCTCCCTCCCTAACTGCGAAGCCCCTCACCCCCGCCCCTGGCAGCCCCCCAGCAAGCTTCCTGGTCCAGTGGAAGATGGGTAGGATCCTCACACAGACAGAGCTTCTCACCTGGATGACCTGAGGCACGTAAGTTCCCGCCAAGAAACAGTTTCCTAATTTACAGAACGGCCGAGATAGGGTCTCCCTGAGGAGGGCTGTCAGGGCGCCTGAGCGCCTTAAAAGTGCAAAGATGGTTCCTAGCAAACAGCTTTGCCTCACACCCTCCTCCCCACACCAATCCCTTCCAGTTTCACGGGTTTTGCCTCCAAAATGCATGCTGCATCCAACCACTTCTTCCCTCTGTCTGGCCACCATCCTGGCCGGGGTCTCCCTGGATCCCTGCATCAGTCCTGCCCCCTCTACGCCCAGACTCATACGGCAGCGGAGCTGGCTTTCAAAGGGGATGTTACCGCTGGTCACTCTCCAGCTGCTTCACTCCAGCTACACTGGGGATGAAATCCACACTCTTCCACCCCTGCCCACGGGCCAACATGACCTTGGCCCTGCAGGTCCCGGGGACGGCTCCCCATCCTTTCCCTCCCACCTTACACTCCACACTCCAGCCCTGCCCTCTCAGGTCCCTAAACAAGCCACGCGGTCAACCCTCAGGCCTTGGCCTTGCAGTTCCCTCCATGACCCCCGGCTCTGCTCGTGGCCAGCTCCTCTCAACCTTCTGGCTCTGTTCAGGGGATTTCCCACAGAGCAGTGTCCCCGACCCCGGCCCAGGGGCTCACTGTCCTTTCACCCATATTATTCCCTTCACAGTTGGGAATTATCTTGTGTGCTGTTTGTTGGACCATGAGGTCTAAGTTTTACAAAGGCAACGGCCTCAACTACCTGGGTCACCACCATGTCCCCCAACCTGCTGGGGGGGTATGGATACATGGGTGAATGGCTCGCTGGCTGGCTGGAGGGGAGGGTGGAGGGCTGGGTAGGTGGGTAGGTGATGGACGGGTGGGTGGATGGACGGATGGATGGAAGGGTGGGTGAATTGAGTGGTAGGGGGTGGATGGATGAATGGGTGGATGAGTAAATGGAGGGGTGAGCAAGTGGGTAGGTGGGTGAGTGGGTGGGTGGATTGGTGGATGGGGGGTTGGGAGATCCTGAGAATGCAGGACCGCAGGCAAAGCCAGCTTCCTTTTGTGTCCTTGATCCCGCACTTGATGCTGCAGACAGACAAACAGCTCTTGCACCAGAAGGACCCACGCCCATCCCTCTCACCGCATCCCCACCCTATTACCACCATCAGCGGCCCTTCCCAGGCTCACCTGAGAAATCTCATCTCCTCGTCCTTCTCATCATCACTGATGATCTTGGAGGTGGTGATGCTCACCTCCACGCCATCCACCACAAACTTGCGTGTCCTCTTGAGGGTCTTATTGTGCAGCCTCGAGTTCTGGCCGGGGAAGATCATCAGGCAAAGCTCAGCATCACAGCTAAGAATCCATGGGCGACACAGAGGGTGCAGCCCACAGCCCTCCTGGCCCCAGAGCCTCAGCCCCGTCCAGGTAGGAGGCGACTGTCCATTGTCCCCCTCTTGCCTCAAGCTTTTCAATGGGGGCGGGGGGGGGGGCCTGAGTGTCTGACGCTGGGCCCTTTCCTCTCCCTGATCTCACCCTTCAGACACGGCCCATCCCCTGCCCGCTGGCTGCCAGCTCTCTCTCACACACAAGACGCAGCATCAGAAAGAGCGAGCTGGGTTCCAGTCTTCCCTCTACCACCTACTGGCTCTGTGACCCTGGGCAAGTCCCTTGTCCTGTCCGAGCCTCAGCTTCCTCGACTGTCAGAGGAGGTTCCAAAGATGCGATGGTGGTGGGGCATACAACAACACCCGGCTCATGGCAAGGGTTCAACACTTGGTATTTATTTTTGACAGTTATTATTGCAGACCACGATCTCTTATCCTCAATGCCAAAATCCAAAGAGCCCGGAAAACCAGAGTTCAGAACTGCTTTGGCAGCCAAATCTGACCTGACCTGGACTCCACAGGAGGCCACGCCCATCTAGAGCCACCATGAGATTATTCATAATCTTCATCTTTACTTTTCCCTATGAATAATCATGCCTTTCACGTGTGGTTGCTTACACAGTGCTGCCAGAACCCCTCCAGGAGGAGTTAGGGGTATTTAAATACCCTTTGAAAGTCCTCCATCCTGATTCGGATGAGGCCTGTGGGCCTGCACGGAAGTCATCGCGGCCTCTCCCCTCCGACCTCTCCACTGGTTTCTGAGGCCCTTCCCGGTGCAGTCCAGGCTGGCCTTTCTGGGGGCCTGCCAGCCTGAGGGTGCAGGGAGAGCCAGGGTGGCGCCCAGCAGGAGGCCTCTGCCCTCAAAGTCCATGCTGACCCCCGTGCCCGCTCGGTCAAGCCCAGAAGACTGTCCTTGGCCCTGAGGTCTGGGTTCCCCTCCCCTGCAGGCTCCCACCTCTTCCCATGGCACCTCGCCCAGGAGCTCTGGACGCTATCGGCCCTGAAAGGTCACCCTGCGTGCAGCTCATCGCCCTACAGCATCCAGCTCACGTGTCTCAGGACTCAGTTCAAGATGAGTCAGGCTAGCAACCAGAAATGCAGGCTGGCTGGAGATGGCGGGGGAGGAAGGAGGCCTGGGTGCAGCCCTCACATTAGAGCTGCTCCTGGTCACAGGGCCTCCGCCTGGGGGTAACAGGCTCCCCGTCAAGCCAAGGGAGCTGACGCAGCCGTGGACTCTTATCGGAACAGCCGCGTTCCCTGACTCACTGCCAGCCCACCAGCAAAGGAATGTTCTCAATACCCTTGAGAAGAGGCGGGGACCCGGCTCTGGTGGGTCAAACCATTATTTAAAAGAAAAAAAAAAAAATTACTGGTTTTTTTTTTAACCCTTAGTGTCTTTTGAAGAAGAGAAGGGACAGAACCCCCTATCCTAAGGAAGATGATTATACATCAAAGCTGCTGCCATCTCTGCTTGTCCTGGTGACCTGTTAAAACTGTGCTTTCTTTCTGTTCCCAAAGCTAAGTGTGCTGGCTGACTGCCTCTCCTTTGGCTCCCTTTCATTTGGCCAATATTTTTGAGTCTCTGCTGTGTCATTTTCACCAAGTAAGTGACGGAAGGAAAAAACAAAAAAGATGCAGAACCTTCCCTAAATTCGGCCTTGGTTGGGGATGAGGTCCTCGGTGTGGCCAATCAGGCGACCAACAGTGAGTTCACGAATATCTCACGATTTGTGAGACGGGCAGGGGATGCGGTCTGCCCTTCCTGAGGACAAACAGGCCAAAGCTCCCACCGCGAGGGCAGAATGGCATGTGCGAATCAGAGCTCAGAGTCTGGAGTCTGACCAGCTCCCCACCTCCCACCTGAGCCTCTGTTTGCTGGGCTGTACTTTGGGATGATTGAAGGCGCCTCATCTGTGGCTGCTTTTAAGCATTTTGCAGTACAGGCCTCGTGCTGAGCTCTCAAGTGCAGTGGCTACTGTCATTCACAATGCCACCTCCTGCAGAACAGCCACGAGCCAGGAGGAAGCCTCGAGCCCACACCCTTTAACTGAATCAGTCGGCAGCTGGACCACGTGGCTGACCTCCAAGTCAGAGAACTTTTGCTTCTAGAACTGTCTCTCCCCCATTTTAGCAGGGCCTTTAACCAAACCCAATTTAAATGGAAACCCAAACTGAAATGAAAACCCAAACCAATTAATTGCCTGACATGACTAAATCCCAGACCGAACTCAGATATCTGGGGGTTTAGCTATGAATCAAACGGAGAGCTCTTTAAAGAAAGAGCAGTCTCATGAACTACTTATAATGGAAGGCAGCCACCATAGGCTTTCAAACACCAAAACTGGGCAGCAACACATTCCGCAGTGCTTCCTGCTCCAAGCCCGAGGCACAAGGGGCAGCGTTACCTTGATAGACAGAGAGCCGGTCTCTCTGTTCAGGGACAGGTCGGCTGAGAGGGAGGCGCCATAGTCCATGCTCTCGGAGGTGGAGAGGCTGCCACAGTCTGAGTCCCTCTTGGAAGGGCCTAGAGCCTCCTGGGCAGGGAGCTCCAGGCTGCCGTTGGCCAACTGCTCGCCACCCAAGGTCTCCAGGGCGCTGCTGTTGGGACGGTTCTGGCTTGCTTTCTGGGACCTGCTGGCTGCTGGACTGAGGTCCCCACCCTGGTCAGTGGCTTGCTTCTCCTCGGATACCTGAATCCTGGCATCCATGGACACCGGTCGGGACTTCCGGAGGGGCACGGGCAACGCCAGGCCGTTCTCGTTTCCAGGGGCCACATCTGGGGGGCTGGTGGCTTGGAGGGATGTGTCCCCAGAGGGTTGGTTGGGCCCATTCACAATGTCCTGAGGCTGGCTAGGTGGCAGTGGGGCGAAAGATGATTCTTTGAGAAGCTTGTCAGCATCGAGGCTCAGCTGACTCACCTCAGAGGAGTCCCGAGTGTGGTTCCCCAGACGCTAGGAGAAAAAAAACATAGTCAAGGCCATGCTACTGTGTGTCCGAGGCAAGAGTCAGAGATGCAGTGAGGTCAGAAAGTCAGACACCCACAAGGTGAAGTGGGCCAGGGAGGTACAATAGGCATCCCTCTCTAGTAAGCCACAGTCCTCCCCACTCCTTATTGCCTAACTAACAATAAAATTATTGTACTACTTGCTTTGAGGAATAGGTATTCCTCCTAGGAGTGGAGGCAACCGTGGCCAGCTACACAGCTCATGCCCTGTCGAAAGGGGGCAGTGGCTACTCCGCTCCAGCCAATTGTGACAACGTGGGAAAATGGGTCCCCTGTGCCCAGACCTTCCAATTTTTCAAGACAAGCTCGAATCTGGACTTGTACATGGCATCTCCCAATTTTTAGATTGGCAACTAACTCAAATTTTTTTTAAAAATCACAGAAAGGCCAAGCCAAACCTATCCAGGGGCTAGATTCAGCCTATTAGCCCCTTTTTTTGTTTTGCTTTTGTTTTTTAGAGCTTTTCAGGGGTAGAAAGTACTGAAAATGTCGCTATCGTGAAATGGAACACTGATTTCTGTGGATGAAACATCAGTGTCCAGCCTAATGAATAAGGTGAGCAACCACACAGCCACCTTCCAGGTCAGGAGTGGGACACCGTCCCAGTCCTGAGACCCCGACCTGTGTCCATCCTCCCCCTGACACAATCATTGTCCTTTGATCTCTAAGTGTTATAGGTCGGTCTGTCTGCTTTTAAACTTGATATTAACAGAATCATACCATAAGCACCCTCTGGTGCTTTTTAAATCTTGGATATGGAATCTTCAGAAGCACCTCTAATCCATCTTCTATTCAACAACACCCAGAGCAATGATGGTTCAAAAATTCAGATCTGATCCTGACATCCACACACCAACGCCCAGCCCCTGCCTGAAACCCTCATGGCCCCCACTGTCTTCATGACAAAGATCAGCCTTCTGCCTGTGGAGAAACCAGGTGGGACGGGACACTTTCTGCCTCTTCCCCACCCTCGCTGCCTGCCCCCTCCTGGAACCAGGCTCCAGACACGCTGCCTCCCCCTCCCACTCCCAGCCCACACCTGGCCCTGCCACCTATCAGCTCAGCGAATGCACCACTCGAACCTCAGTTTTCCCATCTGTAAAATGGAGCCTGGGTTCTCCTCTGTCTGAGTTGCAGGATGCCCGGCAGCCCAGGGCTCAGTAAGGACTGTGGTTACTGTGCAGATCCCACTCGTCCTCCCTGGGGTGTTCCTTCCTCGTCCTGGTGAGGATTCACACCAGCTCAGGCTCCTCCCAGGAATGAATTAAACTTGAGAAAGTGCTGTATTGTCCATCCCCAACAGTCTAACCCCTCCCTCACTAGGTCCACGGCACCATCTGGATAGCAAATCTCCCCTCCTGGGGGAGGCTCTCCCCAAATGGCTAGACCAGGGACCCGAAAGTACAAGCTCAGGACAGAATCCAGCCCACAGACATGTTTTGTTTGGCTCAAATGTCTTATAAAAATGTAAATTAGCTTTAATTTAAATTTACAGTCAGCCAAGCACCTGAAGCTTGCAGATGGGTTATGAATATGCCAAGACCTGGGTCCCCTGGGCACTCAGGGCAGCCAGACGGGGTCTGGGGTGGCCGGAGCCCTTCGTTCAGCCCGTTGCCTCTGATCACGTGCAGCCTTTATGTGCATTGATCCCACAGGGAGCTACACGCATCCTCATTTTGTATGTGAGCCACGACAGGAAAAAGGCTGGGAAGCAAAATGAGTCAACTACCAACTTTTAAAAACTGGAAGATCTCATGTAAAAATCTGATTCCTGGTCTTCCCTGAAAACGTACAGGATTTGGTCAACACGCCCTGCTGCCTCATCCCTGCCCACGTGCTGTCTTATGTAACTGGTGGCGTGGGGGCCTGTGACCTCTGAGCTGGGGATAAACAGAAAGGAACCCTTCCTGCACCGCCGGGTCCCCTCCCACAGCAGTCAAGGCCTGCGGGGGGATCCCGTCCCTCCCGCACGCCCCCCCACCCCCGTTCCTCCAGGCCTTACAGAGGCGGCATCCACCGAGTCCTCCTCTTCCCCCTCATCCCGTCCATCTTCAATCTCCTCCATCACTTCAGCCTTGGCCTCGGCCACCAGTTCCCGCAGAGCCTTGTTGTTGGTGATGCTGCTGACGAAGGGATGCTGAGGGGCGGGGGGTGGGTAAGACAGCTGGATTAGAACCACTGTGGGCTGGGGGGTGAGGAGGGGCAGCCAAGGCTGGGGGAGGCGATCCCCCAGGCGGAGAAGGCCAGCGGCATCCCTGAGCGAAACGTGAACATGAACTTGGTCAGGAAGACCCAGCGGCAGCTCAGGAATTCCTGTGCGTGGTGGAAAGTGAGCCAGCTCTGCCACCCACCAGCTGTGTGACACCGAGCAAGTCCCCTTCCCTCTCTGAGCTACAGGCTTCTCACCTTTGAAGTGGAGACAATAATGCCAGACCCACAGGGAAGGCGTGAGGATGGAATGAGATCACGCGCGGGGAAGAGCTTAGCCCAAAGCGGGAGCAGAAGTAATGTTTCAGGAGGTTTGTTTGTGTATTTGTTAATTTACTTTTTTAAAAGGTTTTCATATATGGTTTAAAAAATATAATACATATACAGTATACACATGCATATACACACATACACTTTATTGGAGAATTACTTACACACAGTAAAGTTCACTAACCGTTAAGCTCAGGGACTTTTTCCACACATACACACCTGGTGTAACCACCACCCAGCTTAAGACACAGACCATTTCCATCACCTCGAGAAGGTCCCCATTCCCCGTGCAGTCAACCTCACTCCCCACAGCCACCCAGCTCCAGAGACTAGGTTTGCCTTCTCTTTAACTTCATCTGGACAGAATCATAGAGTACGTATTCTTTTGTGGTTGGCTTTCTTCACTCAACACGAGTTGAGTTGAGACTATGAGATTCGCCTACCCTGTTGCGTATGTCGGTGAACTCTTCCCTTTTGATTCCCGTGCAGCATTCTACCACGTGACTCTGTCACGGTTTGTTTATTCTTTCTGCTGTTGCTGGCCATTTGTGTTGTTTCCCATTTGGGGCAACTATTAATAAAGCTGCTATGAACATGCTTATATAGGTCTCAGGGTGGATGTGTGTGTTTGCAAAATCTTGAGGCCAAGTAGCGTATGTTCTATTCCTAGGTGTTTACAGAAATGCCACATCTTTAAAAAGTGAAGGCTCTTTCACGGACCTTGGAAAACACCAAAGCTTTTAAGACCTCAGCAGCTGGTAAATCAGCCCGAAGATGTCCCTGGTACAAGTCTGTCTCTGAGCATCTTGTCCCCAGCACCAGGTTGTGGACAGGGACATGGGATTCCTCAATTCCCCACACTCACTTAGAAAGGCATTGGCAGGGGCGGGGTGGGGCAGTTGTTAGGTTGGAATTTGCTCATTTGAAATGCGCAGGGAGGCTCTGATGAAATTCACTGTTTTTACTGTCAGTTATCAGCGGAGGAACGACTGCAGGGAAGTATTTAAATGACTAAAGAGAATAAATTTTCTAACACCTTGAAAACACATTCACAACTGATAGGTCCACTACAAATCATTCCTATCTGCTTGTTCATTCTTATCTGTTTAGTACATTTGTGGAAGGCCAGAGGCAACACCCTATTCAACCTGGGCACCCCACTCTGCACACGGGAAAGCAATACCCCTCACTCCTTTTAAAGAGCCCTGTCATTCAGATCTTCCTAAACCAGCCTGACTTTCTCTAGTTAGTCCAAACTAGTAAAGACGTGAAGAATTTTATTTCTTATCTTTCTCTCCCACACCCCCCCATTCAGTCGCTGTTTCATGCCTCAGCCCCATGTTGAGGCCAGTGACGTGCCAGGTGCTGAAATAAGGCCAAACAAGCAGACAGGCAAGCTCCCTGGCCTTGGGGGCTCGCAGCTGAGCGGGAAAGACAATGGGCACGTAACCAAATGACAAGATCATTTTTCAGATCAGGTAATAGGATAGGCTGGAGGAACACGGGCCTGGACTGGTGCAGTGGATGGGTGGCGGGAGAGTCTGCCTAGGTCTTTGGGCAGAGGGCCCTCCTTGGGAGGTGACATTCAAGCTGAGCCCTGAGGGATGTGAAGGGGCCGGCCAGGGAAAGATCTGGGCACAGAGAATTCCACGCAGGGGGAGCAGCAAGTACAAGGGCTGCAGTGATATAAAGAGTAACCCTTTGAAGGTATCACTCTGGCTGCTGTGTGGCTCCAAAAGGTCTTGAATTGGATATTAATAAGGATGTACTAATCGTGAGAGGCAGGAGAGTATAGCAGTGAAGATTGCTGGCTCTAGACTCGAGAACCAGGCTGCCTGGAATAAAATCCCACTTCCACCAACTCGGGCAAGTCACTCAACCTCTCTGAGCCTCAGTTTGCTCATCTGTATACTGGGAATAATAGTATGGCTGTTCTAAGCATTGTAGGAAGAGCTCAAAATACAGCAGCTATCATCTGTATCATCACCACCACCACCATCAGCAGCAGCACCACCAACATCACCACCATCATCATCAACATCATCCCCATCAACATCAACATCATCCTCATCACCACCACCATGATCATCACCACCACCACCGTCATCACCACCACCACCATCATCACTACCATCACCATCATCACTACCATCACCATCATCACCACCACCACCATCATCCTCACCACCACCATCATCACTACCATCACCATCATCACTACCATCACCATCATCACCACCACCACCACCATCATCCTCATCACCACCACCATGATCATCAACACTACCACCACCACCATCATCATCACCATCATCAGTGTCAGCATCACCACCACCATCATCATCATCATCATCATCACCACCATCGTCATCGCCATCATCCTCATCACCATTACCACCACCCCCATTACTACCACCACTGTCATCATCACCACCACCGTCATCATCACCACCACCATCATTACTATGGCCACCATCATCACCACCATCACTACTGCCCCTGCCATCACCATGCCTACCATTACTACCACTGCCACTATGATCATCACCACCATCACCAGCAGCAGAACCACAATCAGAGAAGCCTTTAAGCACCAGTTTGCACTCCCAGCCATTCCCATTCCCTCCTGCATCCCCAGAGTGCAGCTTTTTGGAACTGAAGGTAAGAATCGGATCCCAAAGCTTCCCGAGCTTCACACTGCACAACCTCACACATGTGAACTTGAGCAAGAAGCCACGGGACACTTCACTGCAGTTGCTGAAGCAGATGCGGCAGAAACAAATAATGCAAACACAGGCTTCTGGAAATACCAGGTTTTCATCAGGCCATATCACATATTGACCAAATTAGTGACTCTTAAGCTTGGCCAGGAGCCTTGCTTTCTTGAGGCTGAACATCTTCTGCATCGCCTCCCTTGAGCACCCCAGGGTCTTTAGGAAGCGGAGGGGGAGGCATGGGGAAGAAAGCCTCTGACAGAGGGGCAGGTGAGAAGGGCCATTCCCCTGGAGGCCAAGCTCCTGGAATCCCCGGGTGAGCGGGCTGCCAGATGGGGCAGGCCCTCCTGTGTCTGATTAGGCCCGGAACACTGCTCTGTAAACTCTGGGACACAAAGCACAGACCACCTCCTCCACTGCATCAGCTCTGTTACTTCCAGGGTTGTGTTTAGAAAAGACGTTTCAACTGCCAAGCTGCCAAGGCCCATTAGAGACAAAGCCCAGCACAGAAGGGCGCGGGACCTTCCCCGGTGGCCAGTGCACTGTGCACCTGCACAGGGACAGGCTGGTCTGGGCACATGGGTCCCTAGAAAGGTGCTCGGTCACCCTCGTGGAAGACCCAGATCAGAGGGAAACTCAGCCGTCTGCTCCTTCATGAAGAGGAACCGCTGTTCTGTGCCATCTCTGCAGGGAGCCCCAAGGTGCCACAGAGCTCGCCAGCTGGCACCCACCCTCCGGCCAGGACCTCTCCTGCCATCTACGCAGTCATCCTTCCCAAGAACTTGAGCCTAGTTTTCCTCTGTGTGCTTAGAAACCATCAGCCGGGGTGTCCCACACTCCAAGACTGGCTTTAGAAAATGCCTAATAACACTTTCAAGTTTTCAGGTGTCAGCATCTTTCCTTCGGTCCTCCTTCCCTCCCTCCTAACTTTATTCCATCTCTCTTTCTTTCCTTCATTCATTCAGAGATGCAACTTACTAGAGTGGTCAAAAGAACAGGCTTTGGAACCAGATGACCAGGATCAGAAATCAGCTCTGTCACTTACATACTGTGTGACTTTGTGCAGGCTACTTAACCCCTCTGTGCTTCAGTTTTATCATCTGTTTGACAGAGATCCAAACAGTACCTATTTCATAGGGTTGTCATGAGGATTAAATTAGCTAACATTTGCTAAGCATTTAGAATAGAACCTGACAGGGAGACGAGGTTACATAACACTTTGTTAAGTAAAAATAAGTAAATGTATTTAACGAAGGCCCTCTCCATACCAGGCACTATTCTGGATGACTGGGGCACATCAATGAAAGCAAAAACGAAAACAAAAACAAAGACTGCTGTCCCCAGGGAGCTGACATGCTAGTCCGGGAGATCAACGATAAACTTAATAAACATGTAAGTTATATACTATAAGTGCTAAGTGCCATGGAAAAATCAAAAGTAGGGCAGGGGAAGGAGAATTAGGAATGTGAGGGTGCAGTAGGTTTTAAACAGGGTACTTGGGGGAGGCCTCACTGAGAAGCTGCCATTTGAGCAATGACTTGAAGAGAAAGAGTCGGCCATGGAGGTGTCTAGGGGAAGAGCATCCCTGGCATAGTGGACAGGCAGTGCAAAGACCCTGAGGCTGGAGTGTGCCTGGAGTGTCTGAAGAGTAGCAAAGAGGCTGGTTGGCTGGGGAAGAGTGAGGGGGCAAGAGGAAGAGAAGTCTGAGGAGTCAAGGTGGGGTGGGCAGACCTTGCAGGACCTTGCAGGTCACTGAGACTCTGGATTTTACCCTGAGTAAGACAGGAGCCATTAAGGGGCTTTGGAATCAGGAGGTATAGGAGCTGACTTATGTTTTTCCCTCTGGCTGCAATGGAGGTGGTGAGAAGTGGCTGGATCCTGGGCATGTTCTGAAGCCAGGGACAACAGGATTCCCTGGTAGAATGGATACAGAGTGTAGGAGAAAGAGAGGGGTTAAGGATGCTTGCGAGGTTTGGGGCCTGACTGCTGGCAAGGTGGGGCTGCCATCGAATGAGACAGGAAAGCCATCGCTAGAGCATATTTGGGGAAAGATGGGGGAACTCAGTTGCGGACGTGTTAAGTTTGAGATATCTACGGACACCTAAAGGGGTGGAGGGTAAACAGCCAGATACAAAGGCCTGTGGGCGAGGAGGGCAGTCTGGGCTGCAGGCAGAAATGCGGGAGTCATGGCGAACAGACGAGCCCATCAAGGTGATGGAGACGGAGGAAAAGGCCCTGGCGCACTTCACGTTAATCAGCTGGAGAAAGAGGAGCAGGCGAAGGAGACAGACGAGTGGCCAGTGAGAAGGAAGGAAACCAAGAGAGCGTGGAGACCTGACATCAGGCGTTGACAGCCAAGGGGAAGAGGGTCGCCTGCGGCTGCTGCTGAGTCCAGCAAGACCAGCACTGAGGCCTGAGCTGTCCACGAAGTCCCAAAGGTACTAACGACCTTGACAAGAATGCTGTGCTAGAATGGGGTGGGTTTAAGAGCAAATTCAGTAAGTGCATGCTGCACACCAGATGTGTGACAGCCACAATGCTGAAGACAGCGGGTGGGTACAGAGAATCGCATCCACTCACACACTTCCGTGATGCAAGCACGACCCACCTCCCACAGAGGAGGAAACAGGCTCAGAGTGAGGACCACTCGGGTTTCAGGAGGGCAAGCCTGATTTCAGAGCCCGGGTTACCACCAAGTGATACGGTCCCAACAAAATATCTGTGCAAGCGAATGAATGGATCATAAACCAGCGGGGGCGTAAGTCAGTCAGCTGAAGGCGGGACGCAGGGCAAGAGGAGGGGCCAGGAGGAACGTGGGGGCCGCAGGCAGATGTGAGGCTCTGGAGGGTGTGCTGGCAAGTCAAGGTCTGGGCTTACCTGTGGCCACTCCAAGTCAGGTGACCTCGGCAGGCCACTTCCCTGCCCTGAGCCTCAGGGTCCTCACCTAAGGCGGTAACGATGCCCCAGCCTCCCTCAGAGATGAATAGGCACGTGGAAAAAACTGACGGCAGCCTAAGCTCTGAAAGGAGCTTTCTTTGTCTGGAAGGATCTCTGATTTCTTCTGCAACCCTTCTGTCTTAGCGAAGAATCCTCTGGCAGGACGTTTTTTTCTTCACTATGGAACGGAAATTCCTGGCTCTGGCTGAGGCTCCTGGGCTGCCACGAGGGGATGAGGGACAGCTGGTCTCTTCCTGGCAGCATATCCTGGAGGCCGGATGTATCAGGCCAGGAGGTGCCTGCTCACGGGAAACAATTGGCCCCGGGAGCTTGGAGCTTTTGCATCTGACAGTGACAGCAGGCCCACGCACCCCCACCCCTGGCTGGCCTGGTCCAGTCCCTTGCCGACGCCACCCACCAAACGCCGCAATACCCCGAAAAGAAGGCCTCTGGTAACTCCAGGCGTGTGCTTTCAAATGCAGTGCAGAAATCTACAAGGACAATCATGAGCCCCAGCAGACAGACCCCATTCTGCATCCCCGCTTCTCTCCATTTTTTAATAATTCAATTCAATGCATCAAATAGTCACTGTGCACAGCACTTAACAATTAAGCTAAGCACTTTACAGTGTCTTCTCACTTAACCCTGGAAGGGGGGGCCTGGCTATCATCCTCACTTCAGAGTGAGAACAGGGTCACAGAGAGGTTAAGCCCCCTGAGCAGGGTCTCACAGCCAGTAAGTGGCAGAGAAGTGGATTTGAACCCAGGACTTTCCAACCCCAGTCCACACACTGAATCACTGTGCTACACACCCCAGAGGGATGCACTGCGGTCCACAGCCCCAGCCCCTGGCGCACAGTAAGTCGGTGCTTGGGAGAAGCGGCTAAATGTGAAGAAAGGCTCGAGTGCACGGTGGAGCGTCGGGCCCCCGTGCTCCCACCACACGAAGGTGGAAGGACCAGAGTGGACAGGCCCCATCACCCAGGCCCACTTCCTCTCCCTCTCCCAACAGCATTTGGTGGCACGGGGACTGGGGTCAGCCGCGCTAGAGACGGCCGGGTGTTTCCAAACACAGCTGCAAACACTCCAACACTCACCCCGCCAGGACATGAGGCATCGGCCCCGGGCAAGGGCAGCTCGCCGCTACCTCCAATATTTCAAAGAGGTTCAAGGAGACAATCATCCACTTCCCCACCTGGAGGCCGTTCAGCCAGCTAAGGGGATGCTCCCTGAGTCAGCTTTCATCCCGGCTGGTCTTGGAGATTCCACACCCAACAACCAGAGGGAGCCTTGTAAGTGTAAGTCAGATGGTGTCTCTCTCCCCCCAAACCCTCACGGGTGCGCCATCACACACAGGGTGAAGCCTGCATCCTCCCGAGGTCCTGCATGACCCGCCATGACGTGGTCCCCCTCCTCTTTGAAAGGCCTGCTTCCACCGTTGGTCTTTTGCCAGGAACTTGGATTGGGGGAGGGTTCTCCCCATTAACTGATAAGAGGGGCCAGCTCTGCCTGAACTGCAAGCGACGTGGCCCATGCTGAACGCCTGCCAGCCTGGAACCCTGCCCGTGCCAGGCAGAGGCTGCCCACGTGGCCAGCCCCCAGTGAAACCCTGGGCCCCGAGCTCTCCAACGTGCTTCCCAGGTAAACAACACCTCACACGTGTCACCACAATGCACAGCTGGGGGAACTAAGCACAGACCATGTGACCACTGGAAGGGGACTCTGGAAGCTCCTGCCTGGCTTCCCTCAGGTGCCTTTTCCTCTGTATCTTTCCGCTGTGATAAGTCATAGTAGAGAGTACGACTAGATGCTGCATCCCGAGTGTCCTCTTAGGGAAGCACTGAACCTGGGGGTGGACACGCCCCTGGACCGCAATGATCTCATCTCCAGCCCTGCCCCCTCCTCACCCCTCCTCCTGCACCCCGGCCCCCTGGCTCTCCCGGCTGCACCAATCGTGCCCCCATCCTAGGCCTTCACCTCTGCTCCTGAGCACCATGTGCCTGGCTCCCTGGCCTCCTTTGGGTGTCTGTGCACAGAGCCCCTCGTGTCCTCCTTTTATAGGAGAGCAACCCCTCCCAGGCCCCCCACCCCTGTGCTGTTCTCTTTTCCTCCACAGCCCTGCTCTCCACCTGCCACGTGCACTATCTGCTCATCAGCTGCCTGTCTCCCCCACTGGAAGGTAAGCTCCTTGAGGACAGGAGTCTGGGGGCTCCCTTACCACAGCCAGCCCTCCCCGCACGAGGGCCGGCACGCGGCAGGTGCTCAGGGAACGCCGGCCGATGGGTGAACGGTTGTGCACACCATCGCCTGGGCTGGGGGAGGACGAACCCAGCTTCCAGGTCACGGGTGATCTGTCCACAGGAAGGGCTAGGCAGAGGGACAGGCAGCCCCCCGGAAGAGGGGACCACTCACCTCCAGGAGCTGTGCAGCGCTGGGCCGGGTCTCCGGGTTCTTATCCAGGGCCGTCTTCAGGAAGTCTCGGAACTCCGCAGACCTGGGAGGACAGACAGGTAAGCCGGGAGCGGGCGAGAGCCGAGAAAACTCCCCACATCACTGACTCCACTCTCCCGGGAGGCGCGTGCTTCCCAGACACGCCCTTCAAAGGACAAAGGGCGCCTTTATAAGCTAAATGGCAGAGGCGACGGGGCCTTCAAGATGCCTTTCTCGTCACAGACATCACCAACAGAGAGGATGTGGAAATCAGAGGAGCAGGGACTTGCCCAAGGGCACACAGTGAAACACAGCAGTGCTGGGGTTCGAGCCCCAATTCCCAGCCCAGGGTTGTGCCACGTGGCTGCTGGGGCTCACGTGGGCTCTTACTCCTGCAGTGGGATCCGGCTTAACTGGGTTACCCATTCTCTCTGACGGAGAGCCGATGTCCACAGCACAGAGGGAGGAAAGAGCCAGGAGGGTCCAGGGAGCTCAGAGAGGCCTGCAGACCCCCAGGCCCAACCGCTCCCCAACTGCGGAGCCCAGCAGCGACGGCAGAGCCCTGGCACCCCGCATCCCCCCACCCCGCGTCCCAGGCCCGCTGGCCGTCCAGCAAACACCCTCAGGCAGGCCTCCTGGCCACTTACCACTTAGAAGGCGTGAGTAGCGTGGGAGGGTCCGACTTGGCGATCTTGAGCAGGACCCGCATAGGGTTGAGCTCGTGGTGCGGGGGCTCGATCTGGGCCATCTCAATCAGAGTGATGCCCAGGGACCAGATGTCGGCTTTGTAGTCGTATGGGGTGTCCTTCATGGTCTCACACATCACCACCTCGGGGGCCATCCTGAACCAACCAAGGGACAACAGAGGGCTCAGACCCTGGCCTCCACAGGCGCTTCTCAGAGACTCAGGGTCAAGGACCAGCACAAGCCAGCATCAGGGGGTTGGCAGCACTCCCGAGTCATGATTTTCATTCCTTTCCATCCCACTGTCTTCCTTAGGACCGTTTTCTCACAGAAAGACGCCTTCCAAGCGGCTCCAATGCCCAAGTCCTGCTGCAGTTCTGATTCCTACCACAAGATGGCAGCAACAATCCAGAACACAGGGTCCTGGGGAAGGGGTGGGTGGGAGCAGTGGGGAAGGTACCCAGGGAAAACTGGGGACGGGAAGAGGGGTGAAGAGAACACAACAGCACAGAGAGAAGGGATGGGAGAGAAAAGGAGAAAGAGGAATAAAGGGCAGAGAGAGAAAGAAAGAGTGAGTAATAAGCAAGCAAGAAAAGAACCTCACTCCACGATGGGAAGTAAAACAGAAAGTAGTTAGGTGTGAAACTGAGACAGGTTTTTTTGTTTGCTTGTTTTTAAAGTTATAGTTTTGGAAAAGAAGGAAACACAATGGACTGGATAAGTCTGGGGAGATTTCATATAAGCAGAGGAACTGAACTTGTATTGTTCATCTTCATGGCCCTAGCCCTATGCCTGGCACTCAATCAAGAACCGTTTTTCAGGGGTGTCAGTTCTTATTAATGGAGCATTTTCTATATGCACCATCCCATTCAATCCTCACAATAGCCCATTATGTAGGTGCTATTATACCCCTGATTTTACAGGTGAGTAAACTGAGGCACACGAAGCTGAGCAACATGGCCAAGGTCTCAGCGCTTGTAAGTGAGGGGATCTGGGCTCAGACCCAGCAGACTGACTCAGGAGCCCCTGCCTCTGTCCTCTCTCCTCTAGACCAGCCAGAGGAACCATGGAGAGTTGGAGGTGTAGCGTTCAGTCCACCATCCCATTTCCAGAAGCTACACGACTTACCAGTAAGGCGTTCCTATGAAGGAATCTCGTTTCTGCAGAGTCTTCAGATTCTTGGCAGACACACCGAAGTCAGCTGCAAGGCAAGAATCTCACATAGAGTACTGGATGGACATTCCTCCACCCACAGCCCTGGGGCATGGACTCAGAGACACACGTTCCAAATCAACTAACAGATGCCATTTTCTATCTAGCAAACTAGTGATCATTAAAAAACAATACCTACTGCTGTAAGATGTATTGAGACATGCACTTTCCTACTTGCTAATAAGAATAGAAACTGAAGGGGACTTCCCTGGTGGCCCAGTGGTTAAGAATCCACCTTCCAACGCAGGGGGTGCAGGTTCGATCCCTGGCCGAGGAACTAAGATCCTACATGCCGCGGGGCAACCAAGCCTGTACAACGCAACTAGAGAGAAGCCCGCAACTAGAGAGAAGCCCGCGTGCCGCAATGCTAGATCCCAGGTGCCGCAGCTAAGACCCAACACAGCCAATAAATAAACAAATATTTTTTTTAAAAAAAGAATATAAATTGGAGAGGCTTTCAGGAAAGCAGTTTGGCAATAAATAGCAAGAACCTTTCAAATATCCATACTCTTCTGGTGCAGTAGTTCCAAATCTAGGAATCTACCTTAATGGAATAATCATTTTTTTAAATTTTTATTATTTATTTTTTATTATTTTTGGCTGCATTGGGTCTTTGTTGCTGTGCGTGGGCTTTCTCTAGTTGCGGCCAGTGGGGGCTACACTTCATTGCAGTACACGCAGGCTTCTTACTGCGGTGGCTTTTCTTGTTGCGAAGCACGGGCTCTAGGTGTGCGGGTTTCAGTAGTTGTGGCTCACAGGCTCAGTAGTTTTGGCTCGCGGGCTCCAGAGTGCAGGCTCAGTAGTTGTGGCGCACAGGCTTAGTTGCTCCGCGGCATGTGGGATCTACCTGGCCCAGGGCTTGAACCTGTGTCCCCTGCATTGGCAGGTGGATTCTTAACCACTGCGCCACCAGAGAAGCCCGAAAAAATCTTAAATGTTAAAAAAAAATTATGCGTAACGATATTCACCGAAGTGCCATCATAACAGAGACGAGTTTAAAACAATCACAACTGCTTAGCTTTCAGGGAGTGATTTTAAAACTTCTTGTATGCAATATATAATATATTCTGTCTTTTCCAAAAAGAATTTAAGGGACTCTCCTGGTGGTCCAGTGGTTAAGACTCCATGGTCCCAATGCAGGGGGCCCAGGTTCGATCCCTGGTCGGGGAACTAGACCCGCATGCATGCCGCAACTAAGAGTTCGCATGGCACAACTAAAGGTCCCATACACCGCAACTAAGACCTGGCACAGCCAAATAAATAAATCAGTAAATAAATATGTTTTTAAAAAAAGAATTTAAGATGGTGTACCAAACACACACACACACACACACACACACACACACACACACACACAGAACAAGATGAACTAGGAAATTAGGAGAGGTAAGAAAGAAGGTAAAGGGTAAACAACTGAACAGATTAAGAAAAATGTGATACACACACAGTGTAATATTTTGTAGTCATTAAAGTTTTGAAGTACTTTATTCAATATTTTAATACTAAATTATACACATTAATATTAAATTTTAACATACATTTCATAATGATAATAGGTGAGGAAGATTAAGAGGTACAAACTTCCCATTACAAAACAAATGAGTCACGGGGATGAAATGTACAGCGTAGGGAATATAGCCAATAATCGTGTAATATCTTTGTGTGGTGATAGATGGTAACTAGACTCACCATGGTGATCATTTTGTAATGTGTAGAAATCGACTCACTATGCTGTGCACCAGAAACCAGCATAGTGTTGTCAATTATACTTCAAAGCAAACTCATAGAAAAATAGATCAGATGTGTAGGCGTTCGGGGGAGGGGGAATTGGATGAAGGTGGTCAAAGGTACAAACTTGCAGTTATAAGATAAATAAGTCCTAGGGAGGTAATGTACAACGTGATAAATAGAATTAACACTGCTGGGTGTTATATATGAAAGTTGGTAACACAGTAAATCCCAAGAGTTCTCATAACAAGGAAAAACATTTTTTCTTTCATTTTGTAACTATACAAATGGATGTTCACTAAACTTACTGTGATAATCATTTCATGACATATGTAAGTCCAATCATTATGCTGTGACCTTAAACTGATACAGTGCTGAATGTCAATTATATCTGAATAAAACTGGAAGTAAAAATAAATTAAAAATTTAAAATAACATTTAAATATTTCAATATTTAATAGAATATTAAAATATTTTATTGGTATATTTATATAGGTTAAATGGGAAAGGGGGAGGATGTATATTGTATGGTCAGAATTATGGCCCACTCCCTCCCCCACAAAAGGGCAAAAATATATTTTGAATTATTGGAGGAAATGTACCAGCCTGCTTAAATGGTTGTGCGTGGTAAGATTAGACGAGGTTTCTTCTATTTTCTGAATTCCCGAAGTTTGCTGTGAGAAACGCGTATGACTTTCAGGACTAAGAGAAAATAAATAAATATAATTTCTCTTTACACACACATCCACGACCACCAGTCTTGCTTCACACACCCGCTGCTAAGGGAAGAGCCCAGCGCCACGAAGAGGAATTTTCTCCAGTGCTTCGGCCTTCAGGGGCCAAGTTTCATCTTCATTAAAAACTAAACTCAGGGGCTTCCCTGGTGGCGCAGTGGTTGCGCGTCCGCCTGCCGATGCAGGGGAAACGGGTTCGCGCCCCGGT